>NC_066886.1:30814627-30942127 GCF_022985175.1 Labeo rohita | reverse complement strand
AAGTGATGAATTATAACTGTTGTGTGTGGACTTGAGGAGAACTGATATCCATTAAGTCAGTGTCTCAGAAAAGAATGGAAATTGAATGAAAAAAAAAAAAAATAGTATGGTCTTCAAATACAATTTTTGGAGCTACTATATTCTGAAAAACAGGGTCATCACTGTCAAACAGCAATATATGCCTACAGTATGTGGATTTCATATTTCATAATTACCTTTTTGTAAACAGTATGTCAATAAGTACATCAAAACAAAGTGTAATTCTGTGTAATTGATTGTAAATCAAAGTAATTCAGTCAGATTTTCACAAGCCCTCGTTTTCCTCTCATTTGTGAGTCATTTGTTTTTCTACTCTGCCTCCTGGAACAGAAAATGTCTTTTTTAAAATAGATTTCCAGCAGATCATCCAATTACACTTGTGATCGCTGTTTCGGAAGGTGGAAAAAGCATGTCACACACATCTGAAATGTAAAAACACAAACCTGCTTTAATAATGCACAAATGCCTTCAACTTCACATATAATAGGCAAAATCAATGATGCTTAACAGACTACAAAAAAGCAACTACAATAAATAAATAAATGAATGAATTAACATCTAACATCTAAGAAAGAAAGAGTACAAAACAAACTCTGTTTACCGTCCATTTCCTTTGGGAAAACAGACATCGAGTGAGTAGCTGTGGTGGGCAAGCGATGGGTGGTTAGACTCCATATCGTTGTCAGGAGTGGTGACAGGGTCAAGAGATCCCAGAGTCACCAGTTTCTCATTAACACCAGTATAATGGGTGTCAACAGGAGGGTGATGTTGACAGGGAATGTGCATGGTGCTAGGCTCCCTCAGTATCCTAGCATTTCCACCTCAACATGGACTGAAGTTTCATGGCTGTCATCAGCTACATTTAGCCCTCTTTATCCTTATCCAGCTCCTGGACTGAGGTTGTGAAAGTGGTCATTGGCGTGAATGACGCCATATTGCCCATACTTACTGACTGAATGGCTAATTCACATCAGTGTGATATTAGCATACACTGCATTAGCATAAATTTGCAGACAAATGACTGCCTTCTGCTGTGTTCAGACCAGCATCAATACTACTCATTTTCATTCTTCAGGCCCTGAAGAAAAGCAAAAACCAATACAAAATATATTAATATATTATTAATTCAGTGTACACTTGTAGTGTACTTATATTATAAAACTGTACTGGAAGATAATATCATATTAATATTAAAGGGCCACTTAAGTTTGCTTAAAGAAGGTACACTTTTATGACTATAGAAGCATTTACACAACACCATTTTCAACTAAAAACTGAAAACTCTGTATGTGTTTTGGCTGTACATTTATATGAGAACAGCATTTTGGCGGCCTGAAATTGGAAAATGTTAAAAATAAGTTTTAAAGGGCACCTATTATGCTCTTTTCTACAAGATTTTCTACAATATTGGTCTTGGGTCCCCAGATGTGTATGTGAAGTTTCAGCTCAAAATGCCCCACAAATTATTTATTATAACATGTGGAAAATGTCATTTTTTAATGTAATGTCTTTTGCATAGCTACAGCAATAAACAGTTGGTAGAAGCAACATGACTGAGAATGAGAGAACTCAGCCATACATGTATGAACTGAAAGGGTAACACTTTATTTTGATGGTCCTTTTTGAACATTCTGTTAACAATAAATAATGTTGCACCTACATATCAACTAACTCTCTTTAGAATATTAGTAGACTGTCTGCTTAATATCTGCTAACTCATTATTGTGATGGTCTCCCAACAGACATTCTACTGACTATAAGTAACTTTGCAAGTACATGTCAGCTTATTCTAACCCTAACCCTATCAGTCTACTAATGCTCTAATGAGAGTTAGTGGACATATAGGTGCAATGTTGCCTATAGTCAACAAAATGTGTTAAAGGGACCATCAAAATAAAGTGAAACCGATTTTGAGGTGCATTACCTTCAAAAATAAAAGTAAATCCACTGTGTCCTCAGTGGCTCAGATGTTGGGAGAAAATCAAGACTCTTATGTTCAGTCTTAAATCCAAACACAGAGCACTGGGATTGCTTACAACACATTGTTGATGTTACAGCTGCTCGGGTGCAGAGAAAATGGGAGTGCAGCGTATAACCAAACAAAACTCGCTGAGGGCATAAACTATGGCAATGCAGGACTGTCAGTCAGCGGCTGTGGGTGGGGCCTAAACAATGTGACATCACACTGCTTTGAGAATCAAAACCGCATGCCTAATGAGACTGATTTGGTTTAATAGGGATTAAAAATGGATGTGGGTGGATTTGTATCATTGTAGGGTGATTGCGTCACACACTGCCAACACACATTTATGTCCACACATCATGTAAAAGTGAATTTTCCATAATAGCTGCCCTTTTACAGAGTTTTCAACCACTTTTGCTGATCCGTGTGAACGGGATCGTTGTTGTCTGTATATGAAATAACGCAAAGGAAAAAAAAATCCATTTTGTAATGCATTAGTCTTATGTAAATGTACACAATGTGTCGTTTTCCATAATTCATTTAAGACAATGGAAGGAATTATGAATTTACATATAAAGATGTACTTAGATTCTTAGGAAATATTATGTATCTCATGTCATAGCAGTACTATTTTTAAAAGCATGCTGAAATACTTGTTTTTCACAAGGGACTGTACTTCTTCCTCTCCGGTGACTAAAAGCCGCGTGGAGGGTCATTGACCCAGTATGCTACACTACACTACAGTCAATAACAGAAGCAGGGAGGTGCAGACAGTATGTCCCGGCAACACTTACCAAGTCTACATCAGCACTCAATGAAAACAGAGCAAGTAAAAAAAGGAATCTATACGTGACTGGCAATTCATCTGAAATTTGCTCACTTTAAAGCAGACTGCAGATTCTCAAGAGAAACCATTGAGGAGTCAAAGTGAGGACTCAGCAAAACCAACTCGTGAAGATTCTTACAAGCGCCCTCACCTCCATGAGAGAACCGTGATGTATTATATATCACATTTGATGCTGATACATACATTGTGTGAATTTAAGTGCAAAATGCACCAGTTTCAACAGCTGCAAGAAATGAAGAGGTAATAGATAGCTTTCTCCATGTATTATAGACCCTGTTTATACAGTATATGCACATGGGGAAATTGAAAAAACATGTTTTAACCCAGGTTCACTGTAAATCTGCGCTTGAGGTGGCATTTCTTCTACATCGATACTATACGTTTCGCAGCAGTTTCACAGTGAAATGTACAATGAGTGGCGCTTAAACGCACGTTTACTACATTTTTATTGCAGGGGTTCATAATTCAAATGTCCGGTGAGTGTCAGCAAAAGTTAATAAGTGTCGGAAAATAACAAACCCCCTACACCAAACCAAACCCTAAACCAACCAGATTGTGTTAACGAATGCAAAAGTGATAGAGAAACACATTCACTTATACAATAGTACTTTTTAACTTCTTTATATGCAAATTTGATCTGTTTTGTCAAACCGTATAGTTTCACAGCTCTTTACTTCACAATGGCAATGCCGTATTGCGTGAGAAACCAAGTAAACGTACTGTACTGCATTAGAAAACCCAAACATATGAAACTGTACATGTAAAAAATTGAAGCGCTGGCCATGTAAATCATTCTTTTTGTGCAAAGGAATAAAAGTTGTATGGGTTTTATTGCCTCTAGTGTTCATTTCAACTGGAAACTGCAGAGTTTCACAGAAATGTAGATAGAGGCACGTATTTCCAATGAGCCTGGGTTGGAGATTGCAGTATGAGGTATTTATAACCATTGCATTGCAGTCTCTTTTAGTGGTTATATGTCTTTCTGCATAGCATCATGTGTTCTGAATCCCCCTTCAAGACACTGCTGACTTAGACTTCTTTATTTTCTGCTTTGCCATTGTAACATGAGTGCTCCAAACATGCCTCCATTTTCACCACAGTTTCGTCTCTGAGTGGGAGGATGCAACCCAAGTCTCCGCGTGCAAAAGGAGCCGATAAGACCCTCATCATCAGCACTTGATGGCCTGTAATGTAATCACAAACCATTAGGAGGCAGATGCTAAAAGTTGAAGAAAGTCTGGTGTAAACTGGTCACCAGAGAAAATACCAGAGACTGCCACATACAGAAGAGAAGTCTTGTTTTGTGCTGTGAAGACCAATTAAAGTTCTCAAGAAGGCTATAATAATAACACCACAATTCACAGCCCTGAGATGTGGCAGTACTGATTTCATGTGTCTTAATTGTGTGGGTTAAGGTGAACAATGAAAACTTATGCAAAGAGCTCCACATCTCCTAAGCAAGCCGTCACTTTAAATCAAGCAATCAAATCCTCATTTGCAACACACTCTTAACATGACTGCTAAGTAACCGACGCATTCTTAGGCACATAATTGAATTGGAAAGAAGTGCTGAGGTGATAGACCGCTATGCTAAATTTAAAAAGCTTGGTGGTCCTCATTGGGATTCTAACAGCTTCCCGCCGGGACGACAGACTTTGCATCCGTCGCCGAACGACAGCTGTATTCCCTACAGCCATTAAACCTCATCGCGAGGCCGACGCAAGATTAATGCGTGAACTTGCCTTGTCACTGGGCATGTCAGAGTCAGATGGACTCTGAATGTGAGGCTGTCTGAAATAAAACCCATGAATAATGCAATATTCGCTTTTACTGAAGCCAGGCTAATTGCAGGCGGCCCTACATGCAGTGATACATGAAGCCAAGGCAACACGTATTAACTGCTGAATTAATCCAGCTGAAGAGAGCATTACCTTCAGCCCTTCCAGTCTCCTCTCATTCCCTTAACAACATGATGAAATCAATCAGACCTAACTGGCACACAAGATCAGACACTGAGTGCAGAGAATTCGATTTTTCTATCAATTTGTGGGAGCTACGGAAGTCATTGTGAGATCTGTGCTTTAAGATGGAGGAATATCTTTATCTTCAGTTCACTCAAAAATTCAAATTAATTCACTTGCTCTCATGTCATTGCAAACCTGTTTGACTTTCGTTTTTATTTTCAGTGGAAGACACAAGGAGAATTTTTGCAGAATATCCTGGACTTGCTTTTCCACATAATGAAAATGACTGAGGACAGAGACTTGCTTATGATAAATGTTTATGTTAACAGAACTTTCAGGTATTAGTGAACTATGCCTTTAAAAAAAACAAGCTAAGAACATTATCAACACAAAAGACCCTGATTATGTAGATCTTCATTTGAATATGCCTCCATCTGCCTGAATTATTTAGATTGGTACTACTGGTTAGTCGATGTAGATGGTTCACAAAAAATAATCAGCCAAAAAAAAAAAAAACCATTACACCCACAAAACAGCTGGATATTTCCACAGATTATGTTTTGAGCCTGATTTAACAGATTATATTTATTTTACGCTGGCTTTTAAAATATGTTTATGGTGAAACGTATCAATGTCTGATGCAGATAAAAATCATGATTTTTGGGTCATTTCTACAGTGTGGTGGATTTTATGTCCCTCTGAAACAATACTCTATATTTTATATATATAAAAAAAAAATAATATATATATATATATAGAGGTAGATAGATAGATAGATAGATAGATAGATAGATAATTATTATTATTATTATTTTTTTTTTATATAAAATATAGAGTATTGTATATATATATATATATATATATATATATATATATATATTCAACTTTCATGCCACATGGTTTACTATGTGTAGATGTACCCTATCAGTAGTAGTACCAGTAGTAGTAATAGTAGTAGTAATAAATAATAATAATAATAATAATAATAATAATAATAATAAATCATGATTTTTTTTGGGGTCATTTCTACAGTGTGGTAGATTTTATGTCCCTCTGAAACAATACTCTATATTTTATTTAAAAAAAAAAATGTAATTCAACTTCCATGTCACATGGTTTACCATGTGTAGATGTACCCTGTTATTAATAATAATAATAATAATAATAATAATAATAATAATAATAATAATAATCAACAAGTCAGCTTGTTTTTTAAATAAAATGACCAATTTTGAGTATTAGTATTTACATTTACTTATTCTCCTGAACATACAATTATATTTATTATTATTATTATTATTATTATTATTATTATTTTTATTAGTATTATTTTTATTTTTATTTTAATTATTATCAATTTATTATTATTTTTTCATTAAATCAGTACAGTATATGACTCACAAACTCCAGTCCACCCTGTTACATTGGCAATACTTTAAAACTGAACAAACAAACCTAACCTATACATTTTCCCCTGATATTTACTTTCTCTGGCTTAAAAATAAAATAAAATAAAAATGATCTTTATTTATTTATTTATTTTTATTATTATTTTTCTTTTTTTTTTTTTTTTTACAGTTTTTACAACAAACCTGCTCAGTCCAAAATGTACGACTGACCTTTTTACTAAATGTTTGTGTGTGCTATGTAATTTTATGTTTATAAGATAATCATCTTGTTAGCTTATCAAGCTAATATCAAAGTCTCTCATAGGTCTCTCATGTGCAGCTAACTCACTTGATCTCATGCAGTTTTAGTATGGTTAAAATACCGCATTAGAAGATATGTAGACAGGAAACAACAAGGCAGCTCACTAGGTTTTGCTACATAGCATCAGTAAACTAAATCAGTTTACATGGAGACGGTCTGCCAGACGGGTGTTTTAAAACAGCAGAAATACAAACTTGTCTCCTCACTGTGATCTGTTAGGTTCATAAGGTCTGACAACAAAAGCCAGAAAGAGTTTAAACCATGCTTGACATTTTTATCTGACAACAGGTGTGTGACTACAAGCCTCTGTTGATGCACTTAAATAACTAGAAGTAGTCCCACTAAGCTAACAAAAAATCAAATAACAAGTTTTTACAGACATAATCAGAGGTCGTGTTAATTTTTTTTATCAGTGACGGAATTATCTGAAGGCCGTCTGTCACTTGGACAGATTACACTGACGTTGATCTAGTGTAACTTGTAACTGTAATTCCCACCCCTGTCCAGTTCGTGGCGAGTGCGCTCCAGTCTGGCAGCTGAGCACTGCATCCAGAACAAAAATGAAACTGTCATGAGTCATTTGCTATGCGTTTGATTATGCACATGCATAATCAAGTATACAAGTACAAGTACTCAGAAGCTACAACGATCTATCATGCCACATTAAAGAGTGCCAAAACGGTATTTATTGCTTGAATTTCCTAATGAAATGGAGATAATTTAAAATCTGAGACTGTTTCCCATCAAAAGTAACACAAAGCCTAGCCTGTTGCTATCTATTGGATGGGAAGTGCACTGTGTACTGTTCATTCATCAGCTGAAGACAGCATAGACCAAAAGATCAATTGGGATTTAAGATTCGATATTGGTTCATCAAAATGAGAATCTATTGAAATCAAAAAATCTTTTTTTGTTTTGTTTTGCCCTAGCCTATTTTGTTGTTTTTAAACACTGTGCTGTCGTCCTGTAGGTTCATGATTAAAAATAAAAATCTGAACAAAAATAGAAGCAATTAAATGTGTTATTGTAATTGCAATATGAAAATTAAAATGACGGATAATAATAGATTATGATGGAATTTTTACAACCCTGTCCATCAAAATGATGGACAATGTTAAGTTTAGCGCAACCTCTGGACGTAATGTACATGCTGTAACAAATATATGAGCTTCATCTTTTGGCCTTAAATCTTTTTGAGAATGAGTTGGAACTATTTTCTGTGGCAACAAAAAATTAAAGTATTGAATCAGGAAAACTGTGTTTAAGAGTGTGTCAGAAGTCAGATGTATGCTAAAAATAACATTAAGTATACTACATTACTAATTGCAGTATTTGTGAAACAGGATATAAGATGTAGTTAAGAGGCATAAATGATCCGTTTTCTGGTTGGTTGTTGGATTCAGAGCTCAGGAGTGCCACTTCAATCCCCCGCCATTGTGTTGGTTATGTAATGAAAACACTGGCAGCCAGTGAGACAGAAAATGTCTTGCTGTTTACTGAAGCATGAATGGACAACCAAAACACACTCTTTTCTCCCTTTCCCTCCCTCATAATGTCTCTCTCTCTCATGTAAAGAACTCACACCCACACAGTTCTGAATATATATATTTTTCATATTAATTCTACATGCTTGCTCTCACGTGGCTTTAGACTCTCTTTGGCCCTGCCGTAGTACTGTAGAGCAGTATTCACCTTTTATATGTTGACCTGACGGGTGCAGGGCAGGCCAGTAATGGCTTGTTCCTCATCCTTGGACGCACATCACCCAAGCATCCGCCTTTTGAGACCTTTTTAACACACTGTCACTAAAGAGAACAAATTACAGTTTGTGTTAAGAAAGAGCTGCACCCAAAAGAAACAGGCAGGCCTTTTTTAGCTCAAGTGTTCAAATGGGATTCTATTTGAGGTTGCCGATAAGGGAAGTGCATTTAGAAGAGTGCTTTCAAAGCACTTTCTCCTTTGTTTTTTGCTCTTGACAGCACTGTAATTTTGGATATTCTTTTAAATAGCGGATGTGTTGATTGTTTTAAGTGGCTTACAATCTACCTGTCACAATGCCATGCAAAATCTCTACATTTTAATGGAACTTCATATTATTTGAAATCATTGCCTGATGAAATTGGAATTCATTCGTGACAAATGAACCATGAAGTTTTTAGCATTGTGTCGCTGTCGCCAGACTTAAAGGACTAGTTCATCTAAAAATGAACATTTGCTGTTAATTTACTTACCCTCAAGCCATCCAAGATAGTCAAATAGTATTAATGAATTTTAGCTGCATCCATGTTTCTTGGTGATTCATAATATATAAATCAGCAGGTGCCATCTCTTTAAGAATCCAAAAAGCAGGTATAATCCTTCTCTGTTGAGAGGGGATATTAATATTGTGCTTCCTGTATCAGCTAAAAATCCTAGTGTTCCATGGAGCAAAGAAAGTCACCTACATCTTGGATAGCCTGAGAGTGAGAAAAATTAACAGCAAATTTCAATTTCTGGAACAACTTTGTGTCTAAACCTCAAACAAAAAGCAAACCTTAAAAGCAAGAAACACTAGCTCAAGAGATAGCTGGTTTGTATGGAAAGTTGACTATGTAAACAGCACAAGATTACAATGAAATCACCATTTACAGTAGCTAACGCTATATAAATGTACTGTAAGAAAGCTTACATGCATATGTATTGGTTGAATAAAATATTTTATTTGCTGACTTAGGTTGTAATTTTTTGCAGCCTAAAAAGCCAAGGTATTGTTGATTCAGGTTTTATTACAGACTCTGTCACATTGCCTTTTTGCTTGTAGTATATATTTTTTTTTCATTCCATTTGACAATTCCAAAATATAAACACAGTTTGGAGGATGGATCTATGATGTACTCGCTTAACAATAGTAGTAATCATAATTTTGACAGTTAATTTTTAACAACACAGTATAGTGTACCATTACATGTACTCAAACAACTTAAATTTCATTCTGGTTCTCCATATATCACACAAAACATAAAAGATAAGGTCTCTATTTCACATATTCAAGATTTTATGTTCCTCGCAAGTGGGATGCAGTTCTAATGAAGATTTCAAAAGGTACTCAAGCAAAGTTGATAGCAATTGGAGTGCAAGCTTAAAAGCACAAAAGAAACAACTTTATCACAGTCAAGTACAAAATTGAACGCTTAAGGATGGAGTAGACATAAACTAGCTGGAGAAGGAGTGTATTTAGTTTACACTGAAAGGAAAATGTTGCATTCGGGAAGACTGACAGAAGCTGAAAGTGTGCATGAAAGATAAATGATTTTGGAAAATGGAGCTCAGCAGGGTTCTGTAGTGGGCATTTATGCGATGGGCTAGGAGAGCGAGACGGAGAGGAAGGTGAAAAAAGAGAAGAGAATGAAGTCTATCCAAAAAATAGCTTGTAATGCTCCTCTGAGTGAGCTCTTAAAATGGTGGATTTCATATAATTGATCTTTTTCTCTGTGCTGACGAGTGGATACTAAATTGTCCCACTAATGGAAATACTGCACCCTTTATTAAACAATGCTGATAGTGAAAGTATGTGTGTGTTCAAATATATTCATATACATACAGTATAATATTTAAAGAATGAAATTAAATGAGTCTACTATGTATATTTTCTATGATGTTCATGGGTTCAGGTGAAGGACAAGTATCTATATAAATATAGTTTAATAGCTTGGGTAATACTTCTAGCTCCTCTGCAGATTTTTGCTATCTACAGCAGAAACGTGCTTGGCTTTTCACTAGCTACTCATTGTAAGCGGTCTGAGATTTGCTTGCACTTGTATTGCGCAGAGAATTTGGGGCCTTCATCGGTTTATCAACTCCATAATCTGTCAAAGGGGAGCCACAGCTAAACTGTTGTCTGCACCGCCTGACAGATCCTAGAGGGACGGGGAATTTTCTAGATAAGACTGGTTGGAGTGCAACGTGGTTCTCAAGGAAATATCAAATGTCACAGAAATGTTTCTTACCATAGCACAAAAATATCTCTAAGGTCACAGAATTTCACATTATTAAGTTACATGATAAATACTGCAAGAAGCACTTTGTCCATGCAGCAAGGAATAAATCAATACAGAGTGTAAACGGGATGCATCTGACCGTATCTTATATGCATTTCTAAAAATTAAATAAAAAAAGTAATTCAGTCCATTTTTTATTTCTAAAAAAAAAAAAAAAAAGTAAGTAAATAAGTAACAGACAAGCAGAAGGGGCACAATGGCTTGTTACTAGGACAGTACCCTTAAAGGGACAACTTTGACCACTTCCAAAACAAGGATTCACATATAATGTACTCACCCCCTTGTCATCCAAGATGTTCATGTCTTGTTCATGTTTTTTGAGGAAAACATTTCAGCCAGGTGAGAAAGAAGGGTCTTATCTAGCGAAACGATCACAGTTATTTTCATAAAAATAATACAATTTATATACTTTTTAATGTCAAATGCTCATCTTGTCTTACTCTGTCTGGAAAAGTTTTTTTTTTTTTTTTTTCCCTGGTTCATGACAGTTAGGGTATGTTGAAAAACTCCCATCTCATGTTTTCCCTCAACTTCAAAAGTTTTACCTGTTTTTAAGGGTGTTTGATCTTCTTCGCATGTTCACTTTACAAAGACTGGGTCGGTACTTCTGCAGCGATGTAGGATGATTTTGAAATGATTTTTGAAGTTGAGGGAGAAAATACGATTGGAGTTTTTCGACATACCCTAACTGTCTTGAGCCACAATACACAGAGTTCAAGAAAAGCAAGGCAAGATTAGCGTTTGAGAATAACAAGTATTTAAATTGTATTTTTTTTTAATGAAAATAACGATTGCTTCGCTAGATAAGACTCTTTCTCCTAGGCTGGGATTGTTTACAACCGCATTTGGGATCGTTTGAAGCCGCATTTAAACTGCATTTTAGAATTTCAAAATCGGAAGAACCATATCAGTCCATTGTATGGAGAAAAATCTTGAAATATTTTCCTCAATAATTTCTTTACGACTGAAGAAAGAAAGACATGAACATCTTTGATGACAAGGGGGTGAGTACATTACATGTGAATCTTTGTTTTGGAAGTGGACTTCTCCTTTAATCTACCCTTAAAAAGTGCATGTTACTGCCTTAGAGTAGTTACACGGACCTTTATCACAGTTCACGTGTCGTCACATCTGGCTCCGATTAGTAGCGTAAAGGAATTTAAACTAATTTAGTCGGACGTTGCATAAACGGCAATATTTAAAACTGTTTATTTTTTAACACCCTACTATGTATGTCATCCTTCTTTTTAATGTGTATCATTATCTGATCGACGTGATCGTCAGTGCTGGCGCTGTTGCCCGTCATGAGATTAATGAACAGCAGCAAACTGCTCAAATTACTCCCAGAGGAATAATCGGGGTGATTCACATTTTGTTAATTCTTGCAGTATATTTATTGTGATTAACCTCACAATTTTGTATACAGTATAATGGTATTCAATCAATGCACTCAATCACAGAGGATATGACTAGTTTAAGATGATCAATAATGTTGTTGTGATGATCAGTATATTTTGGAATAATCATCTATGGGCTAGAAATATTCATTTTTTTGAACAACTTTAATTTGATATAATTATTGTGGATTGCATCGTAAAGTAGGTGCATGAAAAATGTCAGCATTATTATTTAATACAATGCGTTTCCCACCAAACCTTTAATCTAATTATCCAAAACTCTTTAGTCGTAATAAATATTTTAAGCTTTGTCTAATTGAAATGCTCTTTAATGTGATATGCTGTTTGGATTGTTTTCTTGCTGTTTTGTAATAAAATAATGTAGTCCGACTTTGAAGTTTTGTGCATACACATAGCTTGCGTGCTCCCCTTGAAGTTACAAAATATACGTTGGAATATCATGAAATCATCTTCCTTGGTTTCACAATACTCAATTATTAATTGTAAACTGAGTTTGGTGTCTTTAAAAGACATACGTGCATTTTTTTGATCCACTTACATCTTTTTATTTTCATAATTACTCTTTGAAGTGTACTTTGGAATATATAGACAAACATTTATGGTAAACCGAAATATACCTCAAAATAAATTCTATTTAAACTTGTATGTAATGTAAATATATTTGTAATTGCATATTTCTAATTATGAAGTTGCAAATATATATAAAGAAAAGAAAATATTGCCAAAAAAAGCCAAAATTGAATAATACAGTATGATAATAAAATACTTTGATTAATAGTATATACATTGAAAGTGTACTTAAAGCATGAACATGTTCAAAATGTACTTTGAAGTAGAATTTAAAATGTTATTACAAAGTGCATTTAGTGTGTTTTAAACATAGTCATGAAAGTACACTTATGTGGCTTTTTATTTCATTGATAGTATATTATCTGCAAATACTTTTGTTAATTGTTTGCATATAAATGTGTCTTATCAGTGTATCAACCACCCTAAAATGATAAAAATCCATTTTCAATTTCTTTCTTTTTTTTTAACCCCAAAAAACTAAAAAGTCTCAATTATAAAGCTATTTTAAATTTTCTGAGCAGTATGACGGGTATGAGTGGATCGTTGTGTAAAGTGTGTAAAGAGTGTTGTTTTACACAACTATTGAGAAATTTTAACCAAAGTATTTTGCAGACATTTCATGAACTCTCTAAAGAATCATTACACACAATCAAACTTGTGGAAAATAGGCATCCGATGTCCCCTTTAAATATTTTAAGTACACTACAAATGCACATTCAATACGATTAAGCACACTTCTCTTTCACAAGAGAATGTATAGTACTATGAACACTTCGCGGTAAACAAGTTAAAATAAGTACAACAATATTTATTTGAGGATACTGCCCCAATGATAAACTGTTGTAGCCCAAAATGCAAGGAGAAAGGTCATATAAATTAGCTTTTACAGAATGATGTCTACTGATATTGGTCTGATAATGGTCCACTCTCTCATCCTCACAAGTTTTGTCTTCTGAGGATCTAGAATCATTAACACAACATAGGTGCACAACTTATATCTAATTTTCTGTTTTTATGTATTTATACTCTAGCTCTTGAAAAATGCTGGATGAAGTCTTGAGAGGACATCTCTTGTTTGATGTATATGGCTGCTCAAACTCTCAGTTAGTTTGTTTTGGTTTTATGATTATGATAGGCTATTATTCTTATTAAAAAAAAATATTCTGCTTTTACTTCTGTCATCTCTGTTGATCAAAATACGCTCCATATGGATCATAAATCACTGCAGATATTTTGTCAAATAGCTGTATATTTTCAGAATAAAAAACAGTTCATGTGCACCATCTGAAGTTCTTTTAGTCTTGATGCACAAAGTTTGAAATGTCACTGTGGAGCCATTAATACCTAGCCAAGCTGACAGGCAAATGTACATTTTGGTAGGTGGATTTGTTTATTGCTTTTGAATATGACTGAATCCTTTTAGTCATTCTGTGTTTGATCTAGAGTCCTTTAATCATTTTACCAGCTTTTGTATTTTACATTTCTATTTCCTGAAATGAATACCTTCAAAAGATACGAGCACAGGGCTGGAGGCACTTGTAAAAAAACATGCAGACTTGCAAAAACATGCAGATAAAGAGGAACCTCCATCATGAAGATTAAGGTGGCCAGCGTAAGAAGGGAGGTACCACGGAAAACCTCTTCTTTATTGTTTTAGCTGCCATCTCTTACTGTAGATCATAATGTGTCTTAGATCAGCGAAGATATAAAACACTAGAGAACAATTGTAAATGACATTAAGTGTCAAAATGACAAGCATACTGCGTCTCAGTGCCATGTGTTTTGGATCTATAATGGTGTGCTCATTAGAACCCTTGAGGAAACTGTTTCAGATTGCTTGTGTTGAGTTTTGACCTTCAGTAAAGGAGCTGGTACACAATGGGCTATTAATTATGCACTACTCTAAGCAGTTTGCTGCAGTGTTGTTCTTTTTCACCGGGATTGTATTTCATTTGGTCTAATTATGATGTAAATCAAGCTCTCACTGGAATTTGTTAATGCAGTGTGTGAGCTATTCTTGTGTATAACCAATGGAGTTACTGGACCACCAAGAGTCAGATGAAGTATATAGATGAATGAAATTCAACTGAAAAGCTGGGAGGCACAATATGGCACTCTGGATATAGCAATATACCAAACGCTCTTAGCAATTAAGCAATACTCATACACACACACACGCACACATACATACATACACACACACACACACACACACGGAAAAGCAGCAGTGTAATTATTTTTATTATTATTATTTTTATTTTTATTTTTTTTTTTTGAGCAAAATGTCAAAATTGTCCTATGGTGTGACTGTCTCAAGCATGATTCAGTAAATTACAACTTAAAAAAATGTTTCTATAGTGTCTATTTTAGTAAGTGTCAATCTTTTATTTTTCATTCATATATTTCTGAATGCGTAGGAACTTGATACATTTTGTCTCTTAAAACCTCGTCCTCTGGTGTGACACCATATCCTGATTTATATTGGCCAATTCCAGAGAAAACTTTAATTCTTTGAAGGACCCCATTCATGATCATGTTACTGAAGCCCCATGTCAAGCCCATGACATGTGCACATGGTAAATTTTTTTGTCTCACAACTGTTCAAATATTTTTTTGGAACCACTACAAAAGTGTTACGTTTTGTTGTCCTTCGATGTGACACCCCTACATTATATATTTTATTTAATTAAAAACGGAATGTTAAACTATCATGGAAAATTATGCAAATGTGTCTTGTTAACCACTAATGACAGGCTAGCTCAGAATAGCAAGATCATTAATTGACACAAAAGGCTGAAACATCCTTTGGTGTAACAGAAAATTCACTCCGGTATGATGCCTGCACTGTCACACTACAGGACAAAGATGTAACATGAGAGGAGATGTCACATTTTGTTTGTATCAAAATAAAACTTTCTTTCTCCTTTGACATGTTCAAAATTGAATAGAAATACTTTAATAATTACAATTTCTGCCCTTTAGTGTGACTTATTGTCCTGTGGTGTGATGTAATGTCCTATGGTGTGGCACATATAAAAGAACGACGGATTTGTTTATCTCAAAGATGTTTTTTATCTCAAAATATAAAAAACAAACAAACAAACAAACAAAAAAAACAATGAAGATGAATACCTCTCATGCTATTTATATATTATTCTTATTATATTTTCTCATACTTCACATTTCTTAACTTTTCTTATGCTTTTCTTCTTCAAAAATGTATTTTACAAAATAAGCATTTTTTGTGTTTATTTAACTACCCATATGAAAAAAAAATAACTCATGTTATTTACCACTAAAACGTATTATTTATCTATCTATCTATCTATCTATCTATCTATCTATCTATCTATCTATCTATCTATCTATATCATAAACTATATTCAAGTACTTGATTTGTAGATTGTACACAAAAAATTCTCTGTATTTTCACAATTTTGCATCTTTCCCATTCATTTCCAAAGGCAGTCCATTTAGCTTTTTCAAATCAAGTCTGCAATTTTTTTTTTTTTTTTTTTTTTTTTTTTTTTTTTTGGTAACATAGTGACTGCCACAAAAGTTACTGAGTTTTATGCCATTTCAATGAAGTAGTGATATTTACAATTTCGAATGACTGAACAATACCAGAGGGTTTTAAAAGGCTTCTTCTTCTTCTTCTTCTTCTTCTTCTTCTTCTTCTTTCGGAAAGTTTATAATTGTAAAGGCATTGACCAAGTCCTGTGAACTGAGTTACAATTTGGTACTGCAGGATAAAAGTCACATACGGTGATGTTTTCCTGATGTTCACTGGTTCAAAAGAGAAGATCAAAAGTGCGTAACTGACACATGTTCTGTTTTCTGTTACATTTCTCATTTTAAGGTGCAATAATCAATTAGCAGCTAGCTGAAGTTGCCAGATCGAGGCAAACATAAATCCACCTCCCAAAACAAACCTACACTCCTCGACTCTGTTTGCTCAGTTATGTTATCTGATAAACGTACTCCAAATTATGTCTCGTTTCACATCTATAATCCTTATTTGCATGATTGTAGGGACTTTGTTTTTTGTTTTTTTTTCCTTTTTGTTTGCAATGATCAACTCCACTTACTTCTTGTTGGTAAACTGGTCCAAGATACTGTAAAAACAGGCCGTAGGGGAAATAAGAAAAAAAAAAAAAAAAAATCATAGGGCTAGAGTCACCCTGTAACTCACTTTAAAAAGGGATGGTCTGTCTATCCATTCCTCCACAGATTCCATCCACATGTCATTCAGTCCATCCATCCATCCATCCATCTATCTACAGTAGTCAACATTTGAAGTGGATCAAAAGCGTTCATCAAAGTTTTTCTAAAACCAAAACAATACCTGTTCTTATCTTAGGACAACATCCAAGAACTTTTTTGATCCACTTCAAATGTTGACTACTGTATACATCTATCCATCTATCCATCCATCCATCCACTCATCTATCCATTGATTCCTTCCAAATGTTGTTCCATCAATCTAACCATCATCCATGTCATTCCATTTATCTATGCATCCATCCATTAATATATCCATCCATAGATTTCATCCATATGTTGTTCTATCGATCCATCCATCCATCCATTCATGTTGTCCCATCCATCCATACATTCATCTTGTCCCATCCATCCATGCATCCATCCATGCATCCATCCATGCATCCAACCATCCATCCATCGTGTTGCTTCATCCATTCATTTATTCATCCATAGATTTCATCCATATGATCTTCCATCCATCATCCATCCATCCATGTCATCTATCCATTGGTTTTCATTCATATGTTGTCTGATCCATTCAAAATCCATCCATATGTCATGCCACCCATGTTATTCAATCCATTCATCCATCCATCCATCGATTTGTATCCGTATGTTGAGCAATCAGTCCAACATCCATCTATATTTCATTCCATCTATCCATCCATCCATGTTTTTCCATCCATTCATCCATCTGTATTTCATCTATATGTCATTCCTTCCACTCACCAACCCACAAACAGGGTGTTTATGCTCATCGTAGACATGGTCTAAGTGTCCAAATAGTTGGAGTACACTCTATGGGTGTCTATACTGATAGAAAAACAAGGCCTGCAGTCCCATATTAAAGAACACAAAGACTTTGACACAAAAGACCTCATTACCTCTTCAGTACAGCTAAAAAAAAACCCAGTGAGGACAGAGACTCAAGTGTAACCCCATTACGATGAGCAAACCTAAGCTAATTAGTGGCCAACAGCTGAGGTTACGGCCTTTGTAATTACAGAAAACCTTATGTTTTTAGTCTGAAATTGGTGGCTTATCTAGCTATTAGTCTCTCTCATTATGTTGCAATGATTTTGCCCTTTTGACTCTAACCAATGTTCATGAGTGGGAATAGCTTGTTTGGTAAGAAGTATTGATTATATACACCCACAGGGGTGACAATATTAGACGTTTTTGTTTTTTGTTTTTTTTGTACAAGATTTTTTTTTTTTAGTAGACCTCATTAAGAAACACAAACAGGCGTATAGTCTTATTTTAGATGTCATAGGCACAGTCCTTGCCAAGACACTGGCAGTGAATAAAACAGCCCACTCATGCTGCAGGAAACCGTTAGGTCTTCTTAAAAATCATTGATTTAATTTTTGCACATTATATAGCCATTATATTTTCCTGCCTGACTGTACACTGTAAAAACATTGTGAATTTACATTATTTTCCTGAGCACTTGTTGCTATACTTTCACTTTTTTTCATTTATTTATTTATTTATTTACTTACAATAGTACAGAACAGTAACAGTGAACAGGAATAATCATTACCATCATTTTGAGTCATTCTGACTATTTTATCCACTGAATGAAAAAGCAATATCTCCGCTTTCTAACTATACCCTTATCAAGTTTATGGAGCTTATTTACGTCTGGCTATTAATCGCTCTTGTTATATTGTGAATTTGATCTCTTGACCTCTTGACTAGCCAGTGTTTTTTTTATGTTCATTCATGTTTTTCATGCCATCATATTGAGTAGGTTGAGCTTAAATGCATTCCGATAATCTATTAAACAAAATATCAAACATCAAAAACTAATTGAATTTATTAATATGAATTTATTTGTATAATGTTGACAAAATGCATGTAGGTGGTAGAATTTTGATTCACTAAAAATCGAATGTACTCATAATTAGTGTCTGTTTCACATGTAGATTCAGTCGCATATGCTGTTGAATACGTTTGATATAATTTGAACTGGTTCAGAATAAGATCCCTACCATAAGCATTCCACAGCACGTTATGGGTATGATTTTACAATAGACCTGGATTGCATTAATTGCACAGAAAAATGTGAGTATTTTGTATATTCAAATCACGTTAAGTCTCTTGCCTGTTTTTACAATTGCTCAGACCGGTTGATGAGAGGCTTTTTTCGGATACAAGAGGAAAAGATGAATCTGTATAAATGGAGATTTGAGCAGGCCGAGCATATGAGGAAACAGGGGCAAGTGACATGGATTGCAGCTGATTTCATTAAGGTTATTTTAATGAATATTACCTGAAGGTGGAGGAGCAAATTTATTTCAATTCAGTGATGGTTTTAAACCAGCAAGAGAGTAAATGGATTTCAGGATAGGGGTGTTCATTTTAATATTGCAGCCCATTTGTAAAAGTGAAAGGGAATGCAGTACATCAGCATATTGAAAACATTGTGGCTCTCTGGAGAAATTGGATAGGGAGCTGTAGCAGCCTCTGTGAGAATCTTCAAAACAGACAAAGAAACATAAAATGCGAATGGTGAAAACAAAGAGGAAGAAAATACGCCTTCCCTGGGGGGAGAAGAAAGCTTTGGTCTGCCACTTTTGTGAGCGTAGGAAATGCTAATCTGGGGCCGTCAGACCGTATTGTGCTGTCAGTAACTGATCATGCAAAGACCTGCAGATGAAAAAAGGTTGATCACCTATGATGAGCGTCTGTCTCTGATGACTCGATAGACATTTAATTCCTACACTGCAATCAGAATGTGGGTTTGGAGCTGAAAGTGTATATTTAATGTGCCCTGGTACGGCTCATTACATGAGTTGTCTGTGCATTCAACTTTAATGTACCTGCTACTGAATACTAGCAGTTTGGCAAATGGTTGTGTTTTTGCATAAGGCTGCATGTACACTCTGTCTTAACATCCGTCCCAGGGGATCTGATTGGATATATTGGATATTGGATATTGGAATTGGCTGTCAACTACATGCAGTGACAGACAATTTCCTTTGGATAAAAGTGTCTGTGTTATGAATAAATGCAGATTCTGTAAAGATTCTGCCACACACAATTTTGAAGTTCATTTAATACATATGATAAGTGAAATGGCAATGAGCAATTCTGACTACGGTGTATGTAGTCATGAATTTAGAGAACCTCACCTTAAAATCCAATTACAAGTGGTCACAGGAGTTGCATTTGGATGTAACGGCAATGTACTGTCTGCTTGCAATTAGTTCGGGTGGAAAGAGCGCGCAACACATTTAAGTGTGTAAAATGTGTCCAATAAAATTATCAGAACGTACATTCACTTTCCACTGAGAGGTACAGAACAGATCGTGAAACTTTTAAAAATGAAGCACATTTTTTTGTTCAACAAAGACAAACAAATGTAAGTGCTTAACCTTCAGAAAAGCGTCAGTTTGTCCTATTGAATATTATAGCATTTTCTGTTGTAACCCTAATTGAAGGAGCTGCTTTTAAAGGTTTTGCTACATTTACAAAGCCCTTGTACATTTGAATTTATGCATTTGGCAGATGCTTTTATCAAAAGTGACTTACATTTTTTAAATTCATGCATTTCCTGGGAATCTGACCTTGGCATTGTTAGTGCCATTGTTAGTGCCATTGTTAGTGCCAAAGACGTACATTGGAGCATTGGAGTATGGCTAAATTGTGCTATTTTGTACACGGTAAAAATGACAGTAAATTTAATGGCAAATGCTACAGTAAAAACCTGTTAAATGGTTAACGGTAAATTGACATTCCCTACATTACATTTAAAAATATTATGGGTTTTTGTTGTTGTGGTTGTTGTTGTTGAAACAACTATGGATTTTCTGTATACATTAGGGTTGTATGTTGCCTCTGACATTGTTAAATTAATGTTTATTGCATTATTTCAGTTTCATGTGTTACCATGGTGGTGTTTAGTGTTTGTGTGAATGACACTGTGCACCTTCTACATACGTTAGTATTTAAAAGCTGCTTGTGATGGGCTTTGGTTTATCATGTGACTTTCTCATTACCACCTGCTTTTAGTGGTTATCAGTGTATTACAAAGGTACGAAGCAGATATCAGTACTTAAATAGGTCAGTGTATTAACATTATATCAGTTAATGAAATTAAGGTATTTAAATGTAAATTAAAGTTAGAGCTGTAAAACCTAAAATGTTTATACCATATTTTTTTAAGGTAAAATTCCGACAACCACAGCTGCTGCTTTTTTTTTTTTTTTTAACAGTGTAATGTTATTGCATTAAAAAAATAAAAAAATAAATAAAAGAATAGCTCAACCAAAAAATTACAAAATTCTGAAAATCTACTCACCCTCAGTCCATCCAAGATGTATATGACTTGTTTCTCCTCTTGATCCTCTGCAGTAAATGGGTGCCGTCAGAATGAGAGTTCAAACAGCAGATAAAAACATCACAATAATCCACAAGTAATCCACTCAACTTCAGTCCACCAATTACCATCCTGTGAAGTGAAAAGCTACAGGACTCATATTTTAGTTGATGTAAACCAACTACAATATGAGTTCTCTATTTTATTGCTTTTTCCAGTAAAAAGTCATCTTCTCTGAATAAAGAGACAAATATGCACAGATTAAGCATCATTTACAAATGAAAACAGTATAAACCAGCTCTAAACAAATATGATGGTGAATTTTGATGGACATGTTCACTCATTATAGTTTTTTTTCGGGTTCATCCGATGGAATCTCCCTTAATCGACACTCCAAACTCTCTAGCAACTGAATGCTGAGGTTTTATTATGGAGGAACATGTAAATATCCTTTTGTAGATTTTATCCTAAGAAACAATTATCGTTCTTGCTCTATTAGCTGTCTAAATAGAGCCTAAGAGCCTTTTTAGTGAATTCCCCAATGACAAACATGTGCTTATGTGCACTTAAAATCTACTGAATGTGCTTGTAAACTGACTCTCAGTACTGCATTTAGAGTATACATATACATATAGCTTGTCTTTCTAATTGCGGTGCTACAATAATTGGAAGTACGTCATAAAAAAGGACAACAATGATGCACAAACTTTGAATAATTAAATTATATTAAGCTATGTACAATAAAATTAAAGCGAAGTGATGGAGTAATTAGACTGTGATTATGTGTGTGAAAATATGTGAGCACATGACGTTTTGTTTTTATTAATTAAACATAAAGCTGTATGAATATGGAAAAGCACAGCTGTAAACAGTGGTGCATTATTGTTAGAGCTGATTTGTCAAGAAACATTAAAAAGGTTTTGTGATTGGTCTGTCTCTGTCATCCACTGAGACAACAATTCAGTACAATACAAACAACTTCCTGATATACTGCTCTTCTAGTATTAAGCATTTCCATGAATATGAAACAATGAAACTTTAAAAACATCAGAGACACACGTCCTGTGTTATAGTCGTGAGACCTATTATAGGTTAATTATTATCTAACAGAGCTGTTTACCCCAAAAATTGCTGAAAATCTACTCATTTGGGGACATTTGTTTCTTCTTCTAAAAAGATTTGGAGAAAAGTAGTTTTACATCACTTGCTCACCAATGGACCCTCTGCAGTGAATGGGTGCCGTCAGAATGAGAGTCCAAACAAATTATAAAAACATCACAATAATCCACATCTCTCCAGTCCATCAATTAGCACCCGGTGCAGCCAAAAGCTGCATGTTTATACAAAAAACAAATTCATCAGTATGTTTTAACTTTAAACCATCACTTCTGAAGAAAATATGAGTCAAGAAACCTATCTTTTATGATTTCCATTCATTCGAATAGCAGTTGCTTGACTAGTGTATGACCGCCTAGAGGGATGTGTTTTCCTTGCTCATGTGATTTCAATACCAGATACCTTTTTTTACCATGTGAATAATCACAGTAAAATCACTTACCGAAATGCTAAAAAGCATACTTGGATAAACTGTTAACTTGTTCATTTAAATTTGCAGAGACTGTGAATCAGAATCCAAATGCTTCTGACAGTCAAATGAGAAAAGAATAACTTTATCTGAAAGTGATTATAAGACAACATATTCGAACTTTAAATAACGCATTCACTTTGGTACTGTGAACTAGCTGTTACTCATCATTGTTATTCATTCACTGTACCTTGGAGCACATGTAGGTGTTCTTAACTTGTTCTGCATGTTAATTTGGAAATGAAGGAGTTTAATTCACAACATGAATTTCTCTTTTTTTTTTTTTTTGTATAGAATTGCAGAAGAGGAAAATAAAATCACTTGTATCCTCTCTGGAGACAATGTCAAACTACGTTTTGCCAAATTTTTGGATTGTTTCTGATCAAATAAATAAATAAATAAATAAATAAATAATAAAACATTAAAACACACAGTCTTTACTGTCACTTTTGATTAATTTAATATGCCTTTTCTGCATTAAAAAAACCTGTTGTTTAAGTCTTAACTATTCTAAACTTTTGATTGGTAATAAACCATGTTTTTTTATGAAAAATTAGGCAGCACAACTATTTTAAACTAAAAATAAGGGAAGAAAAAAGCAGCAAATCAGCACATTAGAATGATTTATGAAGGATCATGTGACACTTAAGACTGGAGTAGTGATGCTGAAAAAAAAAAAAAAAATCAGGTTTGCAGTTGGAATAAATTGCATTTTAAAATATATGAAAATAGAAAACTTTTTTTTTTGTTTGGCATTTTTGCATTTTTCTTGATAAGATGGTGGAGATATGACAGAAAGTGAGTATGAGAGAGAGAAGGGGACGGGATCCGGAAAGGTCCACGAGGCGAGATTCAAACTCGGGACACCCGAAATGCAACTGCACCATATGTCGAAGCGCTGTCCACAAGGCTATCGGCGCTGACGAAAACAGTTATCTTAAGTTGCAATAATATTTCACAATATTCCAAATAGTCCAGGGGTGTGACAATCAAGCCCACAGCATCACTTAAGAACATTTTGTAGCAGTTCTATCTCCGCCTGCAGTCATCCATGATACAACTCCGAGAGATAAAAAATATGAAGTAACACAGGCATGGGGGTTGGCCTCTGGCATGATATGTGCTGTTGTTGACCTTATGAACATCTGCATATGGAATGGGAGCGTTGTGAAACGCTGAAAGTAAATGATGCAATCCCTGGAGACTGAGATTCAGGGCCTTATCAGTCCATAGCCTCTGGCATTAGAGATGCCAGCTTCATTACCCTGGCCTGTATCGCTTCCCTGGGCAGTGTGAAGCATAGGGCACATCACACTGTGCCTAAAGCCTTGTATCATTTGCAGACATTCATTCCATGATTTATTTCCCTTTCTACCCTTGTCATGCCTTCTGGCATAACTTAAAATGTCTGACACAGAGATGAGCCAAAGGAGCATTCATGCTATTATGATTGTTTGCCCTCTCTCCTCCTTCGAACCAGCTGGCCCAGGGGAGGATCTGCTGACCTATACCCAATTGACTGGGGAACGCTTTCATTTTCATGTTTAGCAATGACACGGTAAAGGAAGCCTAATCTTTTGTAAATGTATTCAAGGCTAAGGTTCAGAAATGACTAGGATTCAAACGGCATGCAGCCTCCTGAAGCTATTCCTGGGCAATTATAGACTTGGATAGACTTTATATCAAATCCAACCTAGTGACTTTGCTGATCCTCAGAGAAGCTATTTGCTATTTCTCCCACATGCCTCACTTCACTGAGCTTGGCTTTATTGTTGTTGTATTATTATTATTTTTAATAAGACATGTTTGCTAAGGCGAGCATCACTATTGCTATTGCTCATGATTTCTGTAGGGAATTAGACATCTAATATTAAACTTTGGATATTTATTAATTACAGAAACAATATGACAATATTTCTTAAATTAAATAATAATAATTATATATATATATATATATATATATATATATATATATATATATATATAAACATGTACACACAAGGGGAAAACACACACACACACACACACAATATATGAAGAGTATAAAGATAAAAACATGTATGCATAAAATGATACTTTAAGGCAATTATTTATATGCACTTTCATTATTTACATTTAAAACAATGATATTTGAGCATTGTAATATATGAGCTCCAATAGATACTTTATTTTAATTATAATAATCACTTTATTTAATAATAATCACTTTTATTATTATTAATATTATTATTACTTTTATTACTATTAACCTCTCTCCTCACATTTCAGGCAAACTGCTAATCATTTATCATTTATAAAAAAAATAGTTCTCAAAGACAATCTGTCATATAACAATTTAAATATAACATTTATCACATAATTATTATTTTACTAAATATATGAAAATAATTATAATAAATGTCACATTTATTTAGTGTGAACTCTAGAAGTTGCATTTGTTACAATAATTGTTTTAAATGGTTTAAACAGTTTTAAACATTCTTGTTTTAATCTGGTATATTAATATACATAAATACTGTACAGTGTGAAACAGAAGTTGTTTATTATATACACATCAATAATTGGACAAATCAATGCATTATTTTCCCCAGCAGTACATATTGTACATTATACTGTATATTGGATCTGGTTTTGTTATGTTATTGGTAAAAAAAAAAAAAAAAAAAAAAAAAAAATTGTTGTAGTGTGCATCTATTATCAGTGACATTACTTATAAAGACTAAGCCTTATAGAGCTGTGGTTTTTTTTTTTTTTTGCAAGTTTAGATCATTATTTCTGCATGAGCTAATACTAATTCTAGTACTGCTTATAAAGCATTTATATAATTTCATCATGCTGCTCTGAAAGGTACCGTATAAGCAAGCCAAATATAACAAATTTGTTTTATTACCAAAGAAAAGTTAGTTTAAATTAGCAGATGTTTCAGCAACTTTCAGAGCATCCAGACAGTTTATGCTCCAAAAATATTCACAATGGCTGCGAGAATCTGCCATATGCACATTTCTTCTTGTTCTCTTGCAGGTTGTCTTTTGAGAGTACCTCAAATACCTCTAAAGCACAGCCCTTGGTTGTTGAATCAGACACATTTAAATTTTTAATGATGCATTAATTAGAGAGAGAGGAGGAATTAAAGACGAGGTAATGTATTATTCAGTGAAGCAATGGCTAAATAAAATTCTTGGTTGCTTTAAACTGCTTTTACAGTGTTTGTTTATGTGTTAGTGTGGTGCTCCTCAGTGGGCTCACAAAATGTCTCATCAGACTCCACATCATTTATCTGAGTTCAATGTACCTCACTTCAAGGCTAACAATCCCCATCCTGCTGTTTATACTCATGTACACCTTACCTAGTAGGCAGCATATTTGCATGCAAACATCTGCTAAACATCTTAAAGACCTTGTGAAACCAGAATTTGAGTTTTGTGGCTGTTAGTCCATGTCTGCTAGCTGAAACCAACTAACACACTGTTGTGAATTTTTTTCTTAGAGACCAGGAGACGTTTTTGGATATCTTGAAGCAGAAGTTTCTCTTTATTCAGATACTCGCTGCTTGGCACTGCAGTCATCAAAAAGTCTAACAAAATCTCAGCACAGCAGAGTATATAGGTTTGAAGTGGGAGGAGTACACAGAGGTGGAATCAATCTAAACAAAGCATGCAAATGTGGTACAGGAAAACAGCTCAGTTAAAGATTTTTTCCCAGCCTTGATCTATTTAGCATACAAGTGTCATTCAAATGCATAGGTGCTTAAACAAAAGGCACAGTTGTACCTTGAGCTTAGAATTCACACTTAACTTGGGAAAACCTGCCAGATGCTCAGGAACTGCATAAAGACAAAAGGTTACTGTCTCAGGGCCTGGGCTGCCTGCTCTTAGTCTGTCACAATATACATAACTTTTTCAGTTCATGTTGTTATACTGGAACCTATAACAAATATGCATAGGATTGGCATATTTTAAACAGATTCTTAAATTTGTAATCCTTCAACACCCTAAAAACACGTTTTGGCAGAAAAACAAAACAAAACAAACAACAACTACTGTATCTCATATATCTAACATAATTTGTTGTATTAAAATTGCATTCTGAGTCAGCATAATGCTCTCATAAATAGAATGCTGGTCCTAGAATCAACTGATCTTATATATTTCTTTTCTATTATAACAGCTAGCATAACATAAGTAACGTAGCACAAGTAAGTACTATCACGGGCATTAGTGCAGTCATTACTTGTAGAACAACATAGTGTATACGTTCATATTGCTACACGACCTAACCACAAGCTCAAAGTACGGTGGGAATTAAATCCAAAGAAAATTCCATTAAGTTACTACAACTACTACATCTGAATCCAACGGATATATTTCAGTTCAAAATTCCATTTAGCATGCAACAGAACTCATCAAAATAATATTTGCACTATAAAATGTTTAAATAAATCTAAAATAGAATTTTTATCATGCAACCATGCATTTCAAAGAGGATTTAAATGTAAAAACCATGCATTTAATTAAGATGTGGTAATAAGTCCCCTGAAACACTTGATTTATTAAATTTTAGATTAATAAGATTTTATATGTCTAAATCTTCTCCCTGACATTTTAAGATACATCCGAAGACATTATACTCTAAAAATGCTGTAAGAATGATAAAACACATAACAAAAGAAATTTGAGTGATAAGCTATAATTTCTGGAAAGAGCTGCATGCTGTTCGCCAGCATGTATGTTTTTGAATTCATATTTCTGCATTTGGCAGATGCTTACAAATCAATTTTGATCCTTTCATGCATTCCCAAGTGAACCTTGCCATTACTAGTAGCATGGTGAGAAGGGTCTGGCTGCAGACATGCACCTGCACTCTCACACACCTGTACTCTCAGACAACTGCACTTCCGGAAGTGACGTCACTTGCAGTTGATTTTATTTTTACTTTATTTTATTTTATTTTATTTTTTTTAATTGAATCTCTCAACATTTTACAACAGTAGCCAGGTGATGAAGACAAGAAAAAATAAACTAAATTACAATGCCACTCGCAATCGCCACCTGCACTCTCTGCTACCTGCGACGTCACTTGCAATCTACACAAATGGTGCGTGTTGCCAATGGAGACAAGACGCTGTGGTAGTTAAACAATTAAAACTAATTTAATAGCATAATGTACAGGGTCCTGCAAGTCATCTGTAGGAGATAAAAACAAGACCCGCAAATCCGTGGCCACAGAACGGCAGAATAGGAACGCAATGCGCAAAGTCTCTCGTTAAGCTTTTTCCTCCCGTAGAAAACCATTAACACTTGATATGGCTTAATGTATTAAGATACATTAAGTGCCATTAAATGATCAAATTTGTGATATAGTTTATCAATTTAATGTACTTCAAGTCAATCATATGGCCATGAATGCACTTTTATACTTGCCCAGCAAACGCTTAATGGACCAAGATGATAAAGACCAAATTCAATATAAACCTTACTGTTGTCAAACGATATACCAGCAGATATGAACGCACCATAAGAAAGGCATTAGGTGATATTAAAACAACCAACTTTGTATAGGCAAGCAGACGAGCCCAGAACGCAATGCGTAAAATTGACATTTTCCTCCCAATCAATATAAACAAAAGACAATGATATAAAACAGCTGTAGAGATTATTCTTTATCGGAAAATGCAAATGTACGCACCGTTGCATTTATTCTGGGCTCACCTGCTTGTGTGTAGTTGTTTTAATAATGAATAGGAGCATACTGAGTTTAGTCTTTATCATCTTAATCCGTTATGCCACATTATGCCACGCTTTGCGAAGGAAAACACTATATAGCCTACATATACATTATATTAACAAACTGTATATCGAATTTGATCTTTTAATTGCATCTCAATACATTAAGCCATATTAAGTGTTAATGGTTTTCTACGGGAGGAAAATGCTTAATGAGAGACTTCATATTCTCTCGTTCATATTCTGCTTTATATTCATATTCGTTCATATTTCGCTGTTCTGTGGCGACGGATTTGTGGGTCTTGTTTTTATCTCCTACAGATGACTTGCAGGACCCTGTATGTTATGCTAAATTAGGTTTAATCATTTAACCAACACAGCTTCTTGTCTCCACTGGCAACACGCACCATTTGTGTGGATTGCAAGTGACGTCGCAGGTAGCTGAGAGTGCAGGTGGCGATTGCCAGTGACATTGTAATTTAGTTTCTTTTTTCTTGTCTTCACCACCTGGCTACTGTTGTAAAATGTTGAGAGATTCGATTAAACAAATAATAAATATATAAAATAAAGTAAAAAATAAAATAGACTGCAAATTATGTCACTTGCGGCCGTGCAGGTGTCTGAGAGTGGTGCAGGCGTCTGTAAGTGCAGGTGCATGTCAGACCCTATTGAGCATGGTAGCCTTGCATGCTCTTAGCCTAATTTAACCAACAAGGGTACAACCAGATTTTGCCAGCTCAAACCAACAATAGCTAAGCTTTTAAAAGCTGGTGAAGTTATAGCACAAATAAACATGAATTTGAACTTTTTTTTTTTTTTTTTAATTGAATTAAAAAGAATTGAATGGATTGTAAGTTAACCATTTTGCAAATGAAAATGTCTTTACTAAACTTACCCATGAGATGTACTGAAAATCATTTGCATAATTTCTAAAAATTGCTTGTGAATTTCTCAAATTATCACCTAATCCTGGATTCCATCTTTGTGTCAAGTTTTGCACCTCAATTTCTGAGTGAAAACACATTCTTAATTTTGACAATGTTCACTCAAAAAATGAGATACATACTCTTTATAATCAATCACTGACAAAAACTGGCAAGACTGAGAATAAGTGATAATAGAGCATGATAAGAGTATTTCTTGCATACCACTTCATAAAGAGTTCTGCTATATGGTCTAAATAGATCAACATTACATATCATGTTTTTTTTTTTTTTTTTTTTTTTTTAATGAAAATTGTGCATGTTGTCAGTATATCAAGTATATTGTTACAAAAAAACAACAACAAAAAAAAAAAAAACCTTTGATGCATTCGTTGTGATCCTAAACATTTTAAGAACTTTGGAAAAGTAAACAAACAGCAACAACAGAAACCTACATAATCACTTAAATCATTATTTAGTTGATCTAAAAATCTTGTTTTAGATTGCACTTTAAAGTACGCCGCAGCTCTGCACTCGAGTTCTTTCTAGTAATGAGAGAGTAATGACTACACGTCCTCTCTGCTTTAGTTACAAGGGAAATTAGAGGGGAAAAGACACGATAACAGCCGAAATCCTTATTCATCACAAAATGAATTCCCTTCCAGGCATCAGCATAATCCCTCACACATCAATTACTTCTTTATCAGAGGGAGACAAGATAGATTCCCTGTCTTCAATCTTGTTAAGAATCACATTTAAAATGTTTTTTTTTTCTTTCCCAAGTTTTTCAGAAAGCGCCTCAATATTTCATTGCTGTAATAGGAACATTTATCTTTTAAAAATAATGTGTTAGCTTATGTTCAATCGCTTACGCTCTGAATTCCCCCATTAAAGCCCTACTGTGCAGAGCGGAAGATATTTTTGATGTGAGAATGAATGATGATATGAAACTGGCTGTCTGTCACTCCACAGGCATTTTACATACATTTGATGGCTCCAGAAAATGACTTCCAGGAAGTGGTAGAAAAACATGTGTAAGAATAGCTCTAGAGACATAATGGAATTCTCAGTTCTGCTTCATTTAAGTATCAACTTTGTCTCAGATGTTTGTCTTAACCGTGCGCCTCAAGAGAGCCAATTTAATTTAAAAACTCCAATTAAACGGTGCTAAGCAAATCACCTTACATAACGCACAGTTGATTTGTTGAAATTAAGATGTACTGAGTCGGTGACTCGAGAAAATATTCTTAATTTCGTGAAGAGGAATCAATTGTTTTAAATTATGCAAGTCCATGCATTCCTTTCCAGATCATTTATTACATGGGGAACTGTGAGCTCTGGTAATAGACAACAAAATTAGCAGCCTAATACATACTGACAGAAATGTGTGTGTTATTGTTTTTATTTACCTCCCACAGGACAAATCACAAATTAATCTCTTTATTGTTTATTTATGACAGCAGTGAGATTAAATGGAGACCACATGGAGATGTCTGATTAAATAGATTTTCTCTTCCACAAACCTCAAACTAAGCCCAGATTTGCCAAAACACTAATCAAAATATGAAAATATCAAACATTTTTCATAAGATTGTTCCACACTTATTTTATAATGCTACACTTATATTTACTAACAAAAGAGTAAAGCTACATATCTTCTGTGAACGTGTCAGGGCATAAAATGTTCAGTCCGAATGCAATAATTCAATGTACTGTCAACCATTTGGATACCTGCTGGAGAAGGCGTGAAGTGCAAAGGGCACATTTTTAAAGGCTGTTTTAAAAATATGCATTATTTTTTAACCAAGTTCCACTAAATGACACTAATAGTGCAGAAAAATGCTTTAATTTATTACATTTGGTATATTTACCATGCAAGCCAATTAGTAGTCTAAATTGGGGTCCTTTTGGGATCTTATTGCTAAATGTCACCAATCATCTTTTTATTATTTCACCTAAAGGCCTTTACATCTGAGATAAAAGTGAATAGCTAAATAGATAGAAGGGCTTAAACAGTATACAATATACCTTATATAATACTACTATAGGTTCAGTTCACTTAATTGTTCTAACTATTCGCGAAGTGACAAAAGTTATTTCTCAGAAAGGCAGAAATGTTTGCCAAACACTCTTAAGATCATGATATTGGATCCTTGCCCTGTCTAACCAAGGGCTCTTAATGGCAGTGATTGTTATTGGATTTAAATACTGTAGAAATTAAATATTTGGTTTAATGCTATCATAACTAAGGCTTGTTTTTAGTTGACAGAGTTTGTTTAACTTGAACAAATGGATTTAAGTTTAGACTGTGCTGGAAAGATTAATATTAAATATTAAATTAAATATTAAAATTAATATTAAATGCTTTGGTGAAAGTTCAGGCTGGGTATATTGCTGCTTTTTTTTTTTTTTTTTTTGGCCTTTCACAGTACAAGTAACACAGTAATGTGTAAACACAAACCAGAATTTGTCCCACAAAGTCAACACAAGGAATAACTTGTTATTAAGTTGTTAAACTGGGCACTGATTTGTGCCATTTGTTATATGCTGTTGACAGATTTCATTAGCTATGAGTAATATTAGCTTTTGCAATACATCCATCACATTCTAGGAGGACATTCAGTCCGTTTACCATCAGCCATGCTGTGGGATATATTTACTCTGTTAGCCTAACTAAGAGAATAAAGGTATCAGAATAAAGCCTCCCCTTCTTATTGGTCTAGCCAGCAATTAAACATTCATTTCAAAGGTATCACTCACAATGCTCAAAATATAATTTTGCGGTAACACTTTATTTAGGGACCAATTTTTGCTAACCTAGCATGCTTACTAGCATATTGGCTGTTTATTAGTACTTATAAAACACATATTAAAGCCTTATTCCGCATAACCATATTTTACATCTCTTAATCCAACCCCATACTAACAACTGCATTACTAACTATTAACAAGCACTGGGAGTTTGTTGAGGCTTTAATAAGAATTTGACGTTAAAATAAACTTTGATCTATTTTTATTCAAGTGTCAGCAGCAAAGGGTATTTTACTTACTTTTTTTTTCCCTAAAAGTAAATAATTATTTTCTATTTATCCCATTAGTTGACATAATTTAATCCATTAACTAATATTTACCATTAATAAACAAAACATGTCATATATATTCATCATCATAATGCTAGTAAATAAAAATACTGCATATTGTTACAGTAGTTCTTAAGGCTGTCAGTCGATTAAAATTTTGAATCTAATTAATTACATGGTGTTTCGATTAATTAATCTAATTAATCGCAAATTAATCACACATCGAATTTGGCTGAGAAATTATTCCCAAAATATAATTTTAAGTCATTATTGTGTAAAGCATCAATCATACATTACAAAAAGTATCTTCAGCTAGAAATTATTTTATTTTATTCAAAATAGAATTTATTACTTATAAACATTTAGGCTGCAACGGCCTAACATAAACTATGGAAAAGAGGATCATTTGGGAAACATCTCAGTATTTTTTGTTCATACATGTAAGTCATGGTAACCAATTTTTTTAAATAAGAAACCAAATCTGCTAGTGGTACCGCCAGATCTGTGGCGGTAAATGTCTTCGATTCGTTGAAACGGCTGATTCATTCCGGAATGAAGTGAATGGCTCTTTGAATCATTTTGGTTCACACGATTCGTTCAAAACGCGAATTCATTCAGAAACTAAACAGCGTTTTGTGACGCGCAATAATTCTGCTATGGCTTCAAAGGTAAACCTAAAAACACATAATATTGTGTTTAAAATATTACACAGTATCAGCTTATTATTTACTGAACTGTTGTATAAAATCACATTTAAGCTCATGATAGATCAGGACAAAATTAGCACTAGACATATTGTTCTTGATATTTATATATAAATAAATATGAGACAAAACACACATTAGGGCATTTTTGCAACAATATCTTGAATTTTAGGGCATAACTGCATTTGTTAATTGGTTGTCCTAAATCATATTTGTCAACAGTCAACTATATGAAATATAGTGTAATAATAAGATGATTTACAGGTCTGGGGGCGGAGCCAGTGCGTTAACTGCGTTAAATTATTTTAATCGCGTTTTTTTTTTTTTTTTTATAACTAATTAATTAAGTTAATGTGTTAAACTGACAGCCCTAGTAGTTCTTCTTAGCTCATGTTAGATTTGAGCTTATGCACCTCAGTTTTTCAGATAATGTTTTTGGGTGTTTTTTTCTCATTCAGGGGTGTGTTTCCCGCACAGTGACATAACTTGCTGATTAACCACCATAGTATGAAGCATTGTTGTGGAAACGAGCCAGCTAGTCGTGACTGTTTCCCGAACATGGTCGCATTTCCATCATTTGGTCGCATTTCCATCACAGTTTAACAATGTAGGGCCGTTGTTAATGACATCACACGCTGTGGTGGAGTAATAACTTCTGCTATTTAACTGATTAGAGATCTCTAAAATGCAAGAGCATAATTTATTGAGCCCATATGTCTTACTAACAAGAAGCTATGCTTCTAACCACAGGTCAAGAGCTGTAGTTCCAACCACGTAAGTTTGTGAAGCTGTTGCGAAAGTTCGTTTGAACTATGGTTTTGAGAAACACTGAATCGTTGAACTATGTTGGTAACGACGGAACTTGTGACCATAGTTGGCTAACGATGCTTTTGGGAAACGCTCCCCTAAACAAGGCCTATAACCAATCAGAAATTTCTAAAAAGAAATAAAAACCTGTGCTAAGTAAAAGAAAACAGGTTGACAAAAAGAATGAATCCAAGATTTGGTGATCATACAGCATAATGAGTTATTTACAAGCAATTTTAAAAGGCTAATAGTCTATTTACATAATCTGCAAATACCTGTGATGTTTTTTTTTTTTGTTTGTTTGTTTGTTTTTGGTTGCGACCCACCAGAACCACAGATTAGAATCACAGGATTCTGGTCCTTCATGGCATTTCTAAAGCAGGGATGTGACGGACAGGTCGTGTCCAGGGCAAACCAGACATTTAGATTTAATCAAAGATACATAGCTCTGTTACCTACCATATTGAAGCAATAAATATTGTCATGGCATTGCCAATACACATCCTTCGCAGACCTCCATTTCTTATACTTTCAAGTAATGTAAATTGTGTGTCCAGAGAATGGAGATAAGGTCAGTTATCAATAAAACAAAGCAATCTCCTTATTTCATCAGGTCCGGATGTGTCGGGGAAAAGAAAACCCAGCAAGCGTCCTCAATCAAAGCTTTACTTCCAGTGGCAGGTAATTGGAAAAGTCCTATCAGATCACAATGTATTTTATGCCGTATCTACAATGTATTTTCTGCCTGTTCCGCCTCATCAAGCTCAGACGCAGTTCTGGCTTTCCCCCTGTGCAAGATTGCATGTGTCTGAGTATCAGTCCTCCACAGTGGTGCCAAGACCAATGTTTTAGAGGCAGAACCTCACAGGTGCTGTTTTAGGCAGAATTACAAGCGAGACAGTGCATGCCGTGGCCACCGGAGTGTGGCGGAGCGGATCATAACACAGGCAGATAGCGGCAGCACGCAGACACTGTAAATCAGCGTGGCCGGGTTCAGGCCTGTAGGTGACGAGTCCGTTTGGGGAACGGAGCAGCGTATAGACAGGCTGCTGAGGAGGCTGGACAAAGTGATGAATGTGCAAGCTGGCAAGGGAAGATATCTGCAAGCATCTCACCCAGCTCGGTACCCAAAGCAGGCTCACTGAAGAGGATTAGATGATTCATCAAATGTGACCAGGAGCTCGACTGCAGGGAATGGATGGATTTTTGATTTGATAAGGGAGTGTCCCTTATCAAATGCTTTTGTATAATTTTCTCTCGCTTTTCCAAGCATTTGCTTGTGGTTGGCAGCACAAAGTTTCTTAACAAATGGTGATTTTTCAGAGACTTGACTGATAACAATAAGCCTTAAGGGGATAGCTCGTTCAAAAAAACCTTGTCAAAGGGAAGCATTTAGCAGGAAGTACCGATTGTTCTTGTAATTAATGTCATGCTTAGAAACGACAGAGGGATGGATTCAAATGCAGATGAAATTTTATTTGAAAACAAAGAAAAATACAAAACAACATCCCATAAACTTTAAAACATGGAAACACCGGGAACAAAACTAAGCATGCCAGTGACACAGCTAGTGTGGACGCGACTTCACAATGAGCAAAGGAAGCAAAGAGCATAAATACACTAAGGGCTAACAACACACAGATGTACACAATCAGGAAGTAATTAGGAGGAAACAGGAATCCAAAATAGAAACCTTGAAAGTCAGATGTTGGAGCTTGGAATGACATCACACCCAAATTGACCGTGATCCAGTAGAGAACTCAGAAAACCAAGATGGGTGCATCCATTGTCAGCAATACCAGTCAATTAAAAACACATAAAATCCACAAATGGACAGCACTGTGTGCACCACTGAGTTGAGACACAGACAATTTAGGTGCTAATAAAAATATTTTACTATTGTTTCTCTTATGTTGATGCACTGAGCAGCCATATCGGATGCTGAAGTTAGAGTTGTTGTGATTCCCCAAAGATCAGAACTCTGGGAGGACGCTTTATTTAAAAGTTCCTACTGGATTGTTGCCAAATCCCGGTTTTACTGGATGCTTTTACAATGTTACCGCGGGTTTTTTTTTTTTTTTTTTTTTTTTTTTTTGGTCTGCTGGTTGAAGTGAGATCATCCACCACACGAAACCTGATTTCAACAGAGGGGAAAAAATGTGATTGGGCTAGGTTTGGCCTAGATGTGAATAGCAATTGGGCTGGTTTTGTTTTGCAGACCTGGTAACCCTTCTTTCAAATCAGTAATGTAGTGCAAAAACATGCATGTTTATAGTTAAACTAGTTAAACTTAAACTAATACTAAAAATTACACTTAACTAAAATGAATATACTGCAGTTTTAATGTTTTGTTTTAGTTAACTCTAATAGCCCTTGTAAACTAGGTATTTCTTTCTCATGAACACTTTTATTTATCATTGACCCAAGTATAAATTAACCACAAGAAACTGTTTTCTTACATTTTCTGTTTTATTGCAGAATCTGCAATATGAAATGCATGTATTTTTTTTTTTTTTATTTAGTACTGAATAAGATATTTACATATAGTACAATAAAACATTTACATATAGCCCACATGAGAAAACAATAGCTGAATTTATAAAAAAAAAAAATGGCCCTATTCAAAAGCATACATACACTTGATTGTTTATACTGTGTTGTTACCTGAATGATCCAAAGCTGTGTTTTTTTGTTTAGTGATAGTTGTTCACGAGTCCCTTGTTTGTCCTGAACAATCAAACTGCCTGCTGTTCTTCAGAAAAATCCTTCACATCCCAAAAAATTCTTTGGTTTTTCAGTATTTTTAGAACTGAGGAACTCATATGCAACTATTACTGAAGGTAATAGTTGCAACTATTACAATCACTGATGCTACAGAAGGAAAAAATGATGCAGTAAGTTTTGAACAGAATAAATGTGTACATTGTTTCTTATTTTGCCTAAATATCTTTTTTTTTTTTTTTTAGTACTGCCCTTTACAGAAGATACTTACATGTTTCCCAGAAGACAAAATAAGTTACATTTACCATGATCTTCAAATTCAAAAAGTTTTCACCACCTGGGTGTTAATGCACCGTTTTTCCTTCTGAAGCATCAGTGAGTGTTTGAACCATCTGTAATAGTTTCATATGAGTCCCTCAGTTGTCCTCAGTGTGAAAAGATGGATCTCAAAATCATACAGTCATTGTTGGAAAGGGTTCAAATACACAAAAATGGTGAAAAACCAAAGAATTTGTGGGACCTGATTTTTTTTTTTTTTTTTTTAACTGTTCACGACAAACAAGGGACTCATGAACTACTATCACTAAACAAAACAAACCAAAAAAAAATACAAAAGCTGTGGATTATTCAGGTAACAACACAGTATTAAGAATCAAGTGTACAGTATGTAAACTTTTAAACAGGGTCATTTTTATAAAATCAACTATTATTTTCTCTTGTGGATTATATGTAAATGACTTTTATGTGAAATATCGGTAACACTTTAGTTTAGGGAACAATTTTCATTAACTAGTTGCTTATTAGCATGCATATTCATAGCATATTGGCTATTTATTAGTACTTATAAAGTACATATTCTGCATGACCATATTCTACATCTCTAATCCTACCCAATACCTAAACTTAACAACTACCTTATTAAGTACTAATAAGCAGCAAATTAGTAATTTATTGAGGCAAAAGTCATAGTTAATGGTTTGTTAATAGCGAGAATTGGACCAATTTCACTTTATTTTGATGGCCCTTTTAACACATTTTGTTGACTATAAGTAACACTGCATCTACACGTCTACTAACTCTCATTAGAGTGTAAGTAGAGTATTAGTAGACTGGTAGGGTTAGGATTAGAATAAGTTGACATGTACTTGCAAAGTTACTTATAGTCAGTAGAATGTCTGTTGGGAGACCATCACAATAAAGAGTTAGCAGATATTAAGCAGACAGTCTACTAATATTCTATTGAGAGTTAGTTGATATGTAGGTGCAACATTACTTATTGTTAACAGAATGTTCCAAAGGGACCATCAAAGTGTTACCAAAATATCTTATTCAGGTCAGTACTAAATAAAAAATAACGTGCATTTTGTATGATCACTCTTATTTTGGTCAAATGCTTAACATTTTGCAGATTCTGCAAGGTGTATGTAAATTTTTGACCTCAGCTGTACTTGAAGAAAGCCCATTGGCTTGTAGATTCCATTTAAATCTGACAGCTCCTCAGCACCCATGGTCTTACAGTGTACCAAGATGTGCACTTGTTGCACACTTCATAATCTGAATAGATGCAGTTGATCTTTTGTATATTGTTTGTTTACTGTATCATGAATACTGAGTATTCAGACATTGTTGTATTTGCATACTGTGCAGCAGGAAAGCATGTATTTTTGGACACAGGGATAGAGTTGTTAACACATTTCATCACATTTCGCTGCGTACTATTTGTTGGATGGTTGACCTCTCTGAACCGGCTTGCTGTGTGAGTCAGCTGCCTTTAAATTGCACCACAAACCACAAACGTAAACATGAGGTCCTCCCAAACCAATACAGCATCACCGACTCCGACATATGAACCCACAAACACACCGTACACTCTCATCTGAGAAGCTAACGGAAAACCGAGGGACTCATCTGCAGGGATAGAAAACCATTTTACACTCTCGCTCTCCAGGGAGATAACCTTGTATAGACTGTCTACACTCATTAAGAGTACCGCCTCCCGCTGGAAGAGCTCTGCCTGCATATCCCCTCCATAAACACGCTCTCAGTACTCCAGACACCTTTAGCCTTGAGCTCATGCTACACCGTGTATGTTTTGACACGCATATTAGGTTTATCTCAAATGCTTTTTAAAACCTTCATACAATATGGTTTCATTATTGGCCGGAGGTTAAAGATCTCATCTGAGAGAGTGGTTTATTTATTTATTTTTACATATTTCTGAACCATGCAAATGCAGGGTGATTCAGTACTGCTGCATGAAACCCACTGGAAATTATGTAAAAGAAAATAATGTAAAACAGGGATAACACACCCTGGATAATTTAAATTTGAATTAAAATTTAAATTCCAATAAACATACAAACAAATAATTATACCACATGGCCGTTGAATGCTTGAATCTGATTGGCTGATGAACTTTCTAAGGTGTGCAATTATTTTCAAGGAAACGCACAACGAACGTAGTTCCAGGCAGCTCTTGATCGCATTACATGTCTATATCACTTCACCACACGATTTCATTTATTTCAAAGGTCCTTACAGCCTAAAACAGCAAAATAAACCCACAACGACACTGGCCAAACAAATAAATACAGTAAACAATAGGATAAAAACAGCAGATGAAGATACGTTTTTGCCACAAAATTATGTTTTATTACATAATAGCACATACTCTATTTCTCTCCCTTACAGACGCACACACATACAGTTTGCACACACGTTAACATACGCACTGATGTTGTTAGCGCTGCTCTGATTAACTTAAAAACTACATGACATTTCTCACAAGCAAGTTGACAACGGCAAAGAAAATGAACTTAAAGTTCACCATTAGTAGAGATTCTGTTGCCGATCACTTTTGAGAGACTTAATCTCTCTCTCTCTCTCTCTCTCTCTCTCTCTCTCTCTCTCTCTCTCTCTCTCGACTTCATTATTAATTGCAATAGTCTGCTAATTGCTAGGTCTTATATCACATTTTGGAATTAGCAATGGAGGCGTTGGATGAACTGCGTAAGAAATCAATCCTACTCACAATAGCATTTTAAGGGCAAAAAAACGGACAAATGCCTTGAAATATATCATCTGATCAATGTCTTGAGGTGTGGTAACTGTAGTATAAGTGGAATAATTGACTTCAGCCCCTTGAATTCTTTGAAAATAACGCACATCCGCTCGCATCATGGCCGCATTACCACTTTTGCATTATTTTCTAAGAATCCAATGACTCGTTGTCAATTAATCCTTAAATAAATAAATAAATAAATAACATGCCAGGCCTATTAATGTGATAAATTCAATTAAAATAAAATAAAAATAAAAATAAATCATATATAAATATATAAAGTCATAGGCCAACCGACACTGAACCCAAAAGGGGTTCAGGCCATCTAAGATGTAGATGAGTTTGTTTCTTTATGGGAACAGATTTGGAGAAATCTAGCATTACATGACAAGCTCACCAATGGATCCTCTGCACTGAATGGGTGCTGTCAGAATGAGAGTTGAAACAGCAGATAAAAAACATAAAAAACTAATTTGTTCATGGTTGCATGTAGCCAGTAAGGAATTCTGTGCAATACAGAAATATGTCAAACTTTACAGAAAAATGTCAAATTTTAATTTTAGCACCATATTTTATTATGGGGGTGCCAGGCCTCTTGGCTATCTTTGCCCATGGTAATTGGTAACCTTGGATATCTGCCCAGAATAAACAAATCATTTTGAAGGAAGGATGAGAACAGAGATGGAGGTGATCTCTTAAATCTTTCTCTAATGTGCTTGACAGTTGCATTGAACTTATCATTCACCCAATCAGTATTCACCCTGAATGTTCAGGATGATAAACACAGACACCATTCTGCAGTTGAAAACCAAATCCACTACATCTGTCTGACCAGCCATTAGTATGCTGTCGCTGTATTGTTTGAGGAGGTAGAGTTAAGATTATTATTAATTTTTAATCAATAGTGAGCTTCTTTTTGGACCACTGCTCCATTAAACGCTGAAAGTGTAATGATGAGTTGGCCACAACTCACAGTGATCATCTCAAGTAATTGCAAGTTCATTCCCATTCAGTTGTGATTGAAAATGATGATGTCTGAGTGGCTGAGTTGTTATAATTAGTGAGTTCTTTTTTTACCAGTTTAACCCATTCAGGCAGGTTTGCACATGAGAAGTGGGCATTATAACACTGACAGAGTAATCACCCAATCACAGTATTTTTAATTTTTTTTCTTTATGCAATATGATGGGATATTTAATTTATTATGATATACCACCAACAAATTTTAGTATATAAATGTCACACTATCTTGTTGTTACACTAATTGTCATGTTGCAGTCGTAATGTTACATTTTCATGCAAAATATCATTGATAGGAAACGATATTAGTGTCAGAAGTATCTAGTTTAGTGCATTCTGCAACAGGTCCAACCAGCACTTGCGAGTCAGGGCAGGCCAACCAATTTGGAATGAAGCACTTGAGGGCAGGTCGAACTCTGGGCATCATAATTCACCTGCGGTCAAATACTTTTTGCCCTCTGAGATTTTTTGAAGAGAATTTTGTCAACCTTAACAAGATCGGATTTGTTTCAGCTCATTAAAATTCATGAATTCTAATTCATGATTTTTTTTTTTTTTTCACAGCTACTTGAGCAAATGGCTGTGCACCTTATACAAGCAATCTTTATTAATTTAATTTAATTTAATTTGTATTAATTTAATTTAATTTAATTTTAGTATTAAGTCATGCTTATAAACCTGCTTAATAGTTGAATGTTAGACAGTGTTTCTAATTGTTAATTTTATAAAAAAAAAAGAAATAAAACACTGGATTCTATAGTCAAAGAGCCAAAGAGCAAAGAAATGATTATACTTTACAACTTATTCTCTCAGTAAAGTAGAAATATATCTGTCCATCCCTTTGTTTATCTACATATTTATTTTATGAATTTTCAACTCAGACATTTTATATTTAGCTATCATATTGTATATATTCGATGTAACTTACTTTAAAGTGCCCCTATTATGCGTTTTCAAATATGATCTTTCATGTAGTGTGTCATGTAGCTGTATGTGAATATAAACTATCTGCAAAGTTGTGAAGCCGACAGTGCACGATACATAAAGTTATTGTCTATCAAAAAAAAGAGTCGACTCACATTTGCCTAAACGAGTCGTCAGGATTTCAAATCTTTGTCTGTTACGGCCACACGTCACGAAGTAACAGATTTGCATAATGTCCACCTACATTCTACGTCGCGAACAACTTGCCCGCCCATACATTTCCATGGGGTTTAGGTCACATGGAAATTTACACGTACATTATACGGAAGACGCTGTATCATACGCTGTGAGTAAAACTGTTTTATATTCACTTCTAAAAGATGATGAATCTACAAATATTGTATTTTCTAGCGATCGTTCAAAATACGTAGTTGTGTATGTTGTTGTGTAACAACCCTGCACATGTCATGCTAACCGGCTAAATCACGCTTGTGTAGTTCTGTTGTTCAGCTGTGGACCCACTGTAGTCTGACAATTTGTGATTGATGCAGCTTGACTGTCTCATTAGTTGGAGTAATGATAAAGGATGGCGTACGAAGCGGCTTTCACACCGAATGCGGGAAGCGCTGTGCTATGAAACCCATTCGTTTCAATTGCTTCCGCCCTGCGTGGACGGCTTGTTTCGGCCTCGACTAAAGCGGACGCGCAGTGGAGCAAAGTTCAAATGAGTTGTTCAAATGAACTTTTTCCGCTGCGCTCTGAAGGGCTGCACTGAACCCAGCGGCCAGCGCAGCTCTCTCCGCGTTCGGTGTGAAAGCCGCTTAATGCATTATACATTGCTGAAGTTTACAACATAGAGGTGTGCCCGGTTCGGTTATAAAAGCAAATTGCGAGCACTTTCCACTTTGCCACTTCAGCCATTTCATCATCAGACTCTGGCTGGAATCGATGCCATCTTTTTTATGTATTGACAAGTATCCAGTGCTGTCAGTCAGTTATGGCAATGGGCGTTTCGTTTTCCGACACACAGTACGCGATAAACCAATCATAAAGGACTGCGCCATCTGACCAATCACAGCAGTGAGGGCTCACGGAAAGGAGGGGTTTAGAGAGACTGAGTCTTCGAACTGCTTCGCACGAGTCGTTTAGGAATCATTTAGAAATGGGGTAAATTTAAATCTATTTTTGGAGAAAACTAAAGTGTTTTTTGACCTTGCATACATGTAAACCTGTTTTGGGAGTCTATTAAAACAATGTTAGCAGCCTTTAAAATGGCATAATAGGGGCACTTTAATATTAAGAGCAGAAATTGCAAAGGAAACATCAAAGCAAAAAGCAATTTCCTTGAAAATGATGGAAATAAAGCAAAACATTTTTTCCAGCTAATCTGATAATGCAATGATTGATTTTCCATTCATATCTTCTCTGACTCTGGATGTTGTCTCTTATTATTTTAGCTGAACCAAACCCTGATACATGTTGTCACAGCAGGTGTTGGCTACGGAGTAGAGAGTACGGAGGGTCGTAGATATCTTTTTATTATTCATACAAACTGAGAGGTCTTTTCAGCTACAAAGCCCGTCTCGAATGACCCATCGAAACTATTGTGACCTTCACAAAGAAGCGTGACTTTTCATCTCAAAGATCTTCAGTGCTTTCTGTCTAAGTTGTCTATTATCATTACCACTGCTTGGGGGAGCGTTCGCTGAAAGGCTGGAGAAGGTAAATCTGGAACAATGGGATAACAATGACAGTTCATCAAATTAGTCTACATATGTAAAGCCTGACAATGTGAGTAGAATGAGCGCAGGTGCTCTTGTATTCCATATTGAATGACACGTAATATTTTCACATTTTCTCCCCGCAGGTAGATGTTGAATTAAGATTTAACACTGACTGACTGACTGACTAAATAATCCCCTTTGCTTTTGAAGATCTCAATAAAAGCTTGCCTTCTTTTCTATTTAGTTCACCTGGGTTTATCGTAAATCAGACCTTACGGAAAGGAACATTGTCAATGAGTTTTTTGTTCTTATTACGCTTTGATTTGAAGCTGCAATTGGCAGGAAAGCACACCTTTCACATTCAGCATAACAAAATAATTGCTTTTACTTAAGTAGTCAAAATCTCTGCATTGATTTTTTTTTTTTTTTTTTGACCAAACTTTAACATTACTCACAGGAATCAAACTCTCTATGGATTCATTTTAAAATAAAATTGCTTCATACAGCCAATTGCTAATTCTGCAAATATCAAGGGCTGTCTGCAGGCTGGTGGTCACAGTCCATTAATCAATACGATCTGAACTACAGGGGCTAAAGAGAGAATATTTTAAAGCTCTTCTAAAGAGGAAGAAGAAAACTTTAGAATTCCCAGGCTGTTTCTCTAAACTTTTAAGCATCAGTGCCTTAAAGGAGCACTGCAGCATGCAGTTGAAACCAGAACAGCAATTTAGATTCAAAATATTTGTAGAAAGTTGTTTTCATCACCCACTCCTTCCCAGACTCAAAGTTTGTGTGGATTGCCAGTTTAAGAGCATGCAACAGGAACAAACACAAGGACATTGACAAGCAAAGGGCCTTACACCATAAGTTGATCAGCTAACATACTGTATATGTTTGCTGTGTTTTTGCTATTTGAAAATCATGAACCAGCATGTGGACTTTTTTGTCAGGTAGAAAGTCTAATGCAGTTTGTTTGCTGGCTTCCATGACTGCAGCACTCAGTGTCTGGGATGTTGAAATACTGTTGGGAGAAAGAAAGAAAGAAAGAAAGAAAGAAAGAAAGAAAGAAAGAAAGAAAGAAAGAAAGAAAGAAAGAAAGACAAAGAAAGAAAGAAAGAAAGAAAAAGTTAGATGAAAGATAAAGAAGGAAAATATAATGGCTATATATTTTTTTTTTTTATTATTATTATTTTTTTTTTTTTTTTTTTTACAGAGAAGCCAGGTTTTTAATTTAGCATCTCTCCTAAGTCCCTGAAAAAAAAATACTGGTTATTTTTATGCTACTAAATATGTTACATATTGCTAAGTTTCTTAGTCTCATGCCATGTTCGTAACAGAGAAAGGTTAAAGGTTAATGTAGTGTTGTATCCATATCTAAGAAGTTGGAATAAATTTGTCATTTTACCACAGAAAGCTCATTAATATGTTTTATAAACACACTTTAGTGGTTGTTACTGACTGTGTTTACATTCATATGAAATTGATGAATAATATCTCAATTAAATATATTTGGAATATATATTTGGCAATCTGCCAAATGATAAAATAATTTTAGAGTGTGTATGTTAACATTCATTTATTCATTTATTTAATTAAAGGAGAAGTCCACTTCCAGAACAACAATTTACAGATAATGTACTCACCCCCTTGTCATCCAAGATGTTCATGTCTTTCTTTCTTCAGTCGTAAAGAAATTGTGTGTGTTTTTTGAGGAAAACATTTCAGGATTTTTCTTTATATAATGGACTGATATGGTGCCCCGAGTTTGAACTTCCAAAATGCAGTTTAAATGCAGCTTCAAACGATCCCAAATGTGGTTGTAAACGATCCCAGCCGAGAAAGAAGGGTCTTATCTAGCGAAACGATCGGTTATTTTCATAAAAAAAAATACAATTTAAATACTTTTTAATTTCAAACGCTATGATGGGCATGTCAAAAAACTCTGATCGTATTTTCTCCTTCAACTTCAAAAATCATTTAAAAATCATCCTACATCGCTGCAGAAGTACTGACACAGTCTTTGCAAAGTGAACATGCAAAGAAGATCAAACACCCTTAACAAAAAAGGTAAAACAGCGATATAGGATGATTTTGAAGTTGAGGGAGAACATGAGAAGGGAGTTTTTCATACCCTAACTGTCATGAACCAGAAAAAAAAAAAAGATGTCGGAAAGAGACAAGACGAGCATTATAAAAAAAAGTATATAAAGTGTATTATTTCTTTGCGACTGAAGAAAGAAAGACATGAACATCTTGGATGACAAAGGGGGTGAGTACATTATCTGTAAATTGTTGTTCTGGAAGTTGACTTCTCCCTTTAATGACTTTACATATATAAGGTGAATAAAGTTCTTCATAAGTATGTTCCAATAAGTGTTCCATTTAAAATGATCCAAGTGTTGTCTGATTTTATTCTTATCTATGCATAATAAACCTGTACAGAGAGAAATAATTTGGTCACCCTTGCAAAGCAGTGCCATAGCAACAACAATGTAGGGCAGAATGTCAGCTAAACAAAAGGAGGCAATTTTGACCTCAGCACAAACAGGAAGACTCACATGCCCACGGGAATCACTGTGGCAACACTGTAACCTGCTAAGTCTCCTGGGCTGTGAATGGTACTCTATACATGTTCTCACTTTTATACAAAAACAAGTATCAAAGAGAAATGCCTTCTTCGCTACTTATTTCAGAGAAAGATTTCCACTGTTATTTCAAAGTATAATACCTAAAAATAAACAAACAAACAAACAAAAAAATAAAAATGTATCAATCTATAAAACCTTTGTGATTTACACTAGATAAAAGTTTGGGGAAAACTGCAATTTTTTTAATGTTTAATGTCTCTTGTGTTCACCAGGGTGGACTGTATTTGTATTTTATTGAATAAAAAATACAGTAAAGACAGTACTATTGTGAGAAAAAATATAAGAAATCTTGTCTGTTTTTAAATATAATTTAGTAATTTATTCCTGTGCAAAGCTGAATTTCAGTGTCACTTGATTCTTCAGAAATTAGTCCAATATGCTGATTTCGTGCTCAACTCTAATAACAATGGTTCATATTAATGTTGAAAATTGATGAATAGCAAATAGCATATTTTAAATCAAAAATATTTTGTAGCATTATAAATATCTATACTGATCAGTTTAATTATTTGTATTTATTTATTTACTTACTTGCCTAAACTTTTGAATAGCAGGAATCACAGTCCACAATTAAGCAGCAGAAACTATTATCAACATTATAATATTATTTTACAATATTACTGTTTTACTGTATTTTTTTTTTATTATTATTAAATATATGCAGCCTTATTGAGACTTTTACAAACATTAAACATCTTAATTATTTCAAACTTTTGACCCATGGTATACTAATGCTATAGTTTTTTGAAGTATACATTAAAAGAACTGACTCATATGAGTCATATGAGCCATTTGTTTGTGATTCAGACTTTTTTTCCGGCCACTCCTTAATTATTCGCCACTCTAGTCAAGCGTATGTACATCAGCACTGGACGTTTTTTTCATGAGGTCAGCTCTATTTTTGGTCCATTGCGCTGTACAAAAAAAATGTCCTGTGATTAATGCTGTTAATCATCTCATTATTCCTCCTCAACAGGACATTTCTCAAATGCTTATCACATTTTCCCCCATAGCTCAACTGCCTCTCCATTTCCCAAATCAGTTTATCACAATATAATCACATTAGGCGAAACAGGACTTTCAGCGCATACTATCCGAATTTTTCACTAAAGGCTAGTTTTCAGCAACTTTCACAGAATATTCAGAAATTCTCAGCATTGAAGGTTTCACAAAACACACTCAATGTAGTATTCAGCCTTGTGTAGTCAGGTATGCCAAACATTCATGTTTTTTTTTTTTTTTTTTTTTTTTTTTCCAAAAGACCACCTTGAAGGCAATATTTTGATGAAAACAACCGCGTAGATGTTTAACACTTTTGTTGTCATGTCAAACATTTCATCCCGTCAGTTCAAAGAAATGCATCGTAGCTCAAGTTGTTTTTGTTTGTAAATGAAGACTGCATGATAAAAAAGAAGAAAGAGTGGCTTTTTATAGTTGTGATAGAATTGGCATGCAAATGGTGATACAACTCTGTGTATTTCGCTGTTTCCCTCTATAAATAGCTGGAAGCTCTTCTAATGTTTCCTCCATTTGGACAGAGCTCTGATGCTTGGATCTGCAGTGAGGCTGGCTTCCGTCCGACCATCCGCACTCTCACAATGAATCATCCAGAACTGTCACACTGCGACTGACTCACTGGAGCCAATCACCTGTGATGGATAAACAGGTAATAAAAGACGAGTTAAAGCTGATCGGAACAGACTCGGAGGCGCCAAAACACAATGCAGTATAAAAGGTGTACTAAAATATGTCAGTGACCCATCTAATTCTGCTTTCTGTGTAAATCAAATGCAGCATTAGCATTTTCATAATTAAGGTTCTTTAACAAATAGGATACAAAATAGGGCCAAAACGTTTCTGTTGTTTTGTTTTGTTTTGTTTTGTTTTGTTTTGTTTTGTTTCTTTTCTTTTCTTTTATTTTATTTTATTTTTGGAGTGAATGTGGGACACGTGGGAAACATCTAAAATGTGTTATAAAAATAATGATTTTTACAAATATATATATCTCCTATAAATAAATATTGATTCAGTGTTATATCAAAAATATGATTTACAATTAAAGAAAAAAAAGTTTGATGTTTCTGTATTCATATTATCATATTTAAAATACCATACTTATAAAATTATCATTCCACAATTAATTCTGCAGTAATTCCTGTGCAGTACTGGTCCTGGACAACACAGTTCTTTCTCAGTTTTAAAGGATGATAAGCCTGTCCACTTTTTTTCGAAACAAGCCTGTTTAAAATTATGGACGGCTCCAGTTTGGGGAACTTCCATTAAAAATGACTGAAACTTTTTTTTTTTTTTTTTTTTTTTTTTTTTTTTTTTTTTAATTTAATTTAATTTTATTTTATTTTTGGAGTAAATGTGGAACACATCTAAAATGTGTTATATAAAAAGAATTATTTTTAAAAATATGTTTCTGCTATAAATAAATATTGATTCAGTGTTATATCAAAAATATGGTATACAATTAAAAAAAAAAAAAAGTTAGATGTTTCTATATTAATATTATTAAATTTAAAATGTCATTTGTTATTTCACAGTTAATTCGGATTTGACTGAATCCTGGACAGCACAGTTCTTTCTCAGTTTTAAAGGATGAAAAGCCTGTCCACTTTTTTTCCAAACCAGCCTATTTTAAATTTTGGATGGCACTTCCAGTTTGGGAAACTTCCATTCAAAATGACTGAAACAAATTATTTCAAATAACAAGGTTACAAATAATTCTTATCTGTCAGGTTGACTGAATAAGTTGTACATTTTCTTTCATGTTCTATTTGTATCTGTCAGGAGAAAAATATAAGGCTTGGTATTTTAATGCGACATTGCTATCACAAGAATATTTATGGTAAGTGCTCTTTTCAGTATGCTGTGTTTGGTTCCTGCTGATTATTTTCTTTTGTCTCTGTATTTTGCTGTACAGTATGACAAGAAAAGACAACAGACACTGCACAGTTGCAGTCTGCTCTTCCGTTTAATAAACAACACATCCCATGAATAATTCACTGGAATGCACTAAGAATCTTTCACTTCTCTCCTTAAATCCTCACGTCTCCTTTACGCTTTGTTTTCAATTTTCTCTTCTTTTTCAGTTGTAATCCATATTAGCAGTGTTGACTGTAATGTTTGTAAAGCAGGGAAATACAGTATTTGTTTTATTAAAATGACAGAAAGCTATTTTAAATATCCATCAGTGTTCTAGTTAATGAACATCTTTGATTAACAAAACATATATGTATGTTACATAATATAGATATGCATATATATTTATCGCTTCCTTAAAGAGAAGTCCACTTCCGGAACAACAATTTAGAAATAACTTACTCACCCCCTTATCATCCAAGATGTTTATGTCTTTCTGTCTTCAGTTGTAAAGAAATTGTGTTTTCTGAGGAAAACACTTCAGGATTTTTCTGCATATAATGGACTTCATTGGTGCCCTAATTTTGAACTGCCATAATGTAGTTTAAATGTAGCTTCAAAGGGCTCTAAATGATTTTCAACATTACCTTATTGAGCCAGAGTACACAGATGATGAACTAGTGGTGATTCGAAGATGTGATTCGTAGTAGTGATGGGAAGTTCGGATTATTTTGTCAACTCAGACCTTTGAGTCTTGTTCAGCAAAATGAACCAATCTTTTTTCGAGTCATTTCGTTCATTTTAGCAAAATCAGCATCACGTGACAGCCCCATAAGATGAACGAACGACTCAAAAAACCTGAAGACTTGAAACTGGTGAACTAATTCCAGTACAGAACCTAATAGGATGTTGCGCATGTGCGACTGAACAAATCACTCCCCGAGACGACTCGTTCTTCCCGAGTCACATGAAAGATTCATTCAAAATAAACGAATCGTTCAAGAACGACCCGTGGACGTGCATCCCAGAGCCTGTGCTACACAAGCTTTTGTGCTTAAAAAGTATACAAATGCTTTCCTCAAAAAACATAATTTCTTTACAACTGAAGACAGAAAGACATGAACATCTTGGATGACAAGGGGGTGAGTAAATTATCTGTGAATTGTTGTTCTGGAAGTGGAGTTCTCCTTTAATATTGCTGCAGGAAGACTCCATCTGAGCTGTTAGGGTTATTCATGGACTGCTGTTAATGCTGTTACACTTTTTTTGATGTTCCATTGTTGAACAGTGTGGAAAATACATTTACTTCAGTTTTTGAAAACACACTGAATTTATACAGCAAACATTTATACAGGTTCACTTGCAGCGACTGATTATTTACACTTCAAATTAAGTTCCTCTCATCATCTGTACAAACTGTCATGGGGTGTAGAGAAAAGCAGACACACTTGTGTTTTATTATTTACATCTAGCATTGTTTTCCCCTGCTGTCTGTGGTCTTGTCAGAACAGATCTGCACCTTTTCTTTTCTTTTCTTTTTTTTTTTTTTTTTTTGATTATGTCCCACCAGTTGAGCTTCTCTGTTATATGCCAACTGGTTATGCTTTGGTATAAAGTGAAGAAAGATTATTTATAATGTGTTTTAGTCCAATCCAGTGCTATAACGTCTGCAAAGTCATTGAAACAAAGTCAAAAGATAAAATATGGAGAATCGGAAACATTAAAAAAAAAAATCGATTCAAGTGTGTCACTCAAGTAAAAGTTAAATTCAAACCGGCATGCTTGATTACACACCAACCACAATCAAAACAACTCATCTAAAGCTCAGTTTGATATGCACATATATTATAGCCTGATTACTGAAATATTTTAAACATAGTTTAATATTAACCTTTTACTAAACGTGCCAATGACAGATCATTCTCAGACAGAGAATATGTATCAGCTATAAATCTTTCTGTAAAAGTGTTTTATTTATTTGATTCTGCATTTATTTGGTTAAAAACACAGTAAAAGTGGTACTATTGTGAAATATTATTATAATTTATAATAACAGTTTTCTGTTTGAATATTTTTTTGAAATATAATGTATTTCTGTGAATTTTCAGCATCATTACTCCAGTCTTCAGTGTCACATGATCTTTCAGAAATCATAATATGCTGATTAGGTGTTCAATTAGTAGTACTGAAAATTCACCATTTCCATCACACAATCAAATTGCATTACAATAAACAAACAAACAAATGTTTTATTTATTTATTGGGGCTAATTTACTTGCAATTAGTATTTGTAGTGTATCATTCTTTTCCTTTCACAAATTTGGAAATATATCCTAACAAAGGGCGTTGAATCAGAACGCATTGATCTCTTCTATTACCTGCTACCTTTGTGAAAATCATGGATTTTTGGCCAGTCCTGCGTTTCCCACCAGCTTCACAAACAAACAGATGAAACACCTGATTAGTATTCCCGCTCAATGAGGCTTATATCTTCACTGCTTTGTAACAAAGACCGAAAAATCGATATTGTTAGTAACATGAAAGAGATGCTGTGGCTGACATTGTACAGAGCAGCATTTTCTGGTGAATGCGTTTGCTGACTATCTGCACAAATGTGAAGGGAAGCACTTCAAAGCAAGAAAACAGGATGGCTTAGAGTTCACACTACTGTCACCACTCAAATATTAGCAGTTTGATCTCTTAGCTTCAGCATTCACTTTTTCCTCCTCCTTCAAGGCATAAATATTTGCATTTATACAACGGTGTGGCAAACTGAGACAGTGATCATGCTGGTGGAAGACAGAATGACAGCTGGAACGAAATATGAGAGCTATGAGCAATGCATGTTCTCAAAAAATATACATATATATATTTGGGGAATCCTTTTAAAATTAGTTTTTAAGAAGTCTTTAAAACTCTTGACTCTTAAAACTCTTTAAAACACAATAAATAAATAACAAATAAATAAATCAATACATTCAGAATTCTTTGAACTAACATCTAAAAAAAATGCAAACCTCTTTACTTAAAGGTCCCATATTGTCAAAACTGAAATTTCCTGGCTTTGCATGACAACTGAGGTCTAGGGGCTATGTAACTACCATAAAGGTTTAAAACAGTCAATCCACAGTAAAATGCACACAGCCTGCATAAAGTAGCTGTGCCTTTTCACAAGCCGCTGTGACTTCCGTAAAAATGTGACGTCCGAACTACTCAGTCACCGCCTTTTGCCAAACCCACAGACAACATCGCGTCCATGCCGTTGCTGAGCAACAACAACACGGAAACAAGTTGAGAAAACACTGTTCAGTCAATGGATGTCAGGAAACTATCATTGTACAGGCTTCCAAACAACATTAATATAAGAAACCAGTGGCACGTCAGTTTTAGCCTTTTTCACACAGTGATTCCAGAAAATACATGGATAATGTGTCCCATGATTTGTTCCGGAATTGTTTAATTAGGTTCATTCACACAGTGATTTTCCGGAATCTGTGCGTGCTTTACACACAACCCGTAAAGACATGTGATGTTTAATGTGACACGTACGTTGCACTAAACTGAAACTAAACTGGCGAACGATCTGCGCTTCAGCGCGGTGAGGAACTCCCTGATTGCTGCTTCATTCCAGTTGCACATATTTTTTCATCATGAAGAGTCACACAATAACATGCATCATCACTACAACATAGGCTTTATGGCATTGGTTCTGGCTTTTGTTCATACAGCGCTCATTCCAGGATTGACCCCAGCAATGTTACTAGGTTCCCAATCCGGAATCAATCCCCGGACCTGTTTGCATTCACACAGAAGGCACTCTGGCAACGTTCTGGCAATCTTCCGGAATCATAGTGCAGTGTGAAAGGGGCTTTACTAAAGCAATAGTTACGTAGCTTTTTGCATTCGGTGTTTGAAAAAAAAAAATGATAATAATCACCATTCTGAAACATCCTGTTGAGTATCACCAAGCCACAGCAGGCTACAGCATACATGACCCTAGTTACCTGTGGTTGCCCTGCCCGTGCGTCACTCAAAAATCAACAGGCCAATCAGAAGAGAGGCTCATGAATATTAATTAGATGGGCCAAAATTGACCTGTTCTTGACAAAGCTCCTAAGAGAGGAGCTGTAAAAATATATATTGAGATGGTTTTTGGCACTTATACCACAAATATATATTCTTAAGGACATCAACAGCTAAAATAAACCTCCAGAAAGGTGTACAATATGTGACCTTTAAGTTTTTCAAGAGATGTATGATGAAAACAACCTATATGGGTTTAATGACATAAGTAAACTATAATACATTTTTGAGTGAATCATTCTTTTAATTCCTTCTGGAGAAATATGTTTTTCAAGAATCCACACAGTTCATTAGCATAATATATCAGTTTTTGCAAGGAAAGGGCAATGTGTCTGAGCTTTGACATTACATTGTTGCAGACCTACCAAAAAGGAAATAAACAAATAAAATGCACAATAGATAAACTTAATGTCCTGGAAAAAGGTTTCATGAGTTTGTTTTGCAGGCTTTTTTTGGTCTATTTGAGGCCCAACTGCCCGCTAAAGATAAGCCTCCTCGCAAGTGCAGCAGAAGCAAGCATGTACCTGTGTCTCTGAAAGACACAATGCATCATTTCATTGTAAGATTGAACTCCACTTGTCTTCAGGAGATAAGTAATGAGCATGGTGTATTAGGCTGTGAAGTCATATCCAACCAGCAGAACAGACGTGGTCTTACCTGAAAGGAGTTTGGCACATTTCCCTTCTCAGCAAAACATCTTATCTCTCACTCTCAGTTTAAAAACAAACAAACAAACAAACAAACAGTATATTAAAGAAACATTTAACCTGAGATTTGGCTCTTGGGCCATCAAAATTGTAGATTAGTTTCTTTATTGGAAACGTAACTTCCAAACAGATGATAAAACACACACACGCACACACACACACATCACAATAATCCACACTTCAGTCTATCAGTTAATATCTTGTGATGTGAGCAACTGTTTTAATGGTTGGGAATAGAGCTTTAAAAAGAAAAGAAAGACACATCATAATTATACTGAAAAAGTAGTGTTATAACTCATGTATTATATTTTAGAAGACCTATTGTGACCCTTTTTATAAAGGTGACCTATTACGCCCCTTTTTACAAGATGTAAAATACATCTCTGATATCCCCAGAGTGTGTATGTTAAGGTTTAGCTCAAAATACCCTGCAGATATATTTTTTATAGCTTGTTAAAATAGCCACTTTTAGAGTGTGATTCAAAATGAGCCGTTTTTGGGTCTGTCGCTTTAAATGCAAATGAGCTGGTGCTCCTGGGGAAGAGGGCGGGGCTTCAAGAGCTCATGCTCCGGTGCTAGCCTTTGCAAATAAACATTCCAGTAGTACAAGCCTGTTACAGAAAGCTATGGTTTAAAAGTCAGTCTGATTGTACTGTGCACAAAAATGTGCGTTTATAGATTACACAGATGAGGAGCACAGGGTGATAAAAATAACCATCACGTAGTGCCATCACATACTATTACAAACTTTATGAGCCCCACTTGTGATTATGAGCTCGACAAATTCGAGCTCAGCTCAAATATGAGCTCAGCTTTCATATGCAAGTTTTAACTACCACATGTGGGCTTCTTGGGCATCGGGAGAGAGTTGAAGTCAGGTGAACCTTATGGTAATGAGCTATGATGTGGTTTGGCGGCAACCAGTCGGAATGCAGAAGTTCTCCGCTTTGCTTCCGACCGCAGTAGTTCCCAAGCATTTTCGCGCTAGAAAATGTATTTCAAAATTGGTTTTCAGCAGGAATGCAATTAATTTGCTCAAAACAGCACTGATTGCATTAAGACTACACTTCAACCAGGATAGTTTGTAATGTAGGCTATGCACAAATTAATGTTAATGTTAATTAAAGACCAAGGCTAGTAAATGTCTCCTATAAACTATAAAATTAATTGCTTATTATGAGAGACTGTTTGTGAATCATTGGGATTATAGAAAATATAAGTGGGTGTGTTTTTACCATTATAGGCTCATTATTTTCATACACTGCGGCCACACAACTGTGTTCAGTGTTCAATTTGCATAATAGGTCCCCTTTAAACAATAATTTGATGATAAAAGTATTTCTCTTTTGGGTGAACTGTTCCTTTAAAAATAAACTAGCAAGTACAGAATATTTTTGCTGTCATTTACCCCTGTAAATATTTAAAGCGCAGCGCTTGCGACCTCTTTTATGAATGTGAATGCTTTATGAACCCCCATGAAATCAGCATTAGTGAGACTCTGATCTCCTTCCCTGTTATTTTTCTCTGTTATTTCTTCTGCAGTTCTATCTGTCACACTTGTCTGGTAGCATGGTGATTCTGAATAATGCTGAATAATTCTCCTCCTGCTATTTCCCGCAGCAAGCTCGAGGGCCCAGCGTTCCGTTCTATTACTTTGCTTCTCCGTGTCTTTCACGTCTGCAACTATGCAAGCCTCCAGGATCAAACATTTCACCATGGGTTTATTCTCCCGGTTATATCCAGGGGAATAGAAGCCCTCTGATCTTCTGTCATTTGTGTGTGTAATATGAACATGGTGTGAAGGCCTTTTTCAAAACTGTTTTATTCTTCACCCCTGTGAATTTATTTCTTGCTATGCTTCTAACTCGTAGTTTTAGACACAAAGGGTTTTTCAGTTTGCTGGTTGGTGTCACTGGTGCCAAACTGCCATTGGTTCGCACATGTCTTATAGTCGTTTGAGAATGTAGAGGGAAGAATGACCTGTGAGAGCTGCAGCAAAGAGGAGGATTTTGGCTGAATAATAGCAACGGTTTGGTTCTGTTCTTCACAACTTTAAATACAGTAAAATGGGATACAAAACAGCATAATCTCGGTCACAAAATAACCCACATTGACAAACCAGGGTTGGGTTAAATGTCTTGCTGGGATGTTTCTACAGGTAAAGTAAAAACAACATGTACATGTGAGAAAAAAAGAAAGTTAAACTTTTGAAGGTTTACTAAACATCATTGGTTAATATTGAATAACTTGCATTTAAGACCAAATTTGACAGTTTTTTCTTCTTCCGCCGATGAAAATATTACTACTATGGCCAGTCCTCAGTCTTTCAGTGCTTCCATAAAACACACAGACTGAAAGCCTGTAGTAAACACTGAAAGTTGGAAATTAATTGTGTATTGTACCAAGCAATTTTAATCATTTCATTTTAATCAATTTTTAATTACTCTCCTCAAGTGCCTTTCCACCTTTTTCAGTTTATGCTCACCTAGGTTCTACAATGCCCGCTTCTCCCTTTTACAAGCACTTACAAGGCTATTTATTATTTATATATAAGGTTATTTAATGTGTTGCTATGAGGATCAAATATATCAATCTATATATTTGTCAAAATCAGTGGCATAGTGGTGTATTCACAAGCTATTTTATTTACGGGGTAAATGCTTGGAAATAATATTTAATATTTTCAAGTTATTTTCAAGTGCTATTCATTACCTTTTTGTGACTTGCAAGTCTCAGCCTATAAATTCTGTCAATTTTATGATAAAATGCAAACAATAAATGTGTTTTTATGTTCTTTAATTTGTAGTGAGTAACTACATTCGTCTCTGACCAAGTGGCATGTGAATCAATGATCTTTTCCTCTTTAAAGAAGAACTCCACTTCCAAAACAAAGATTCACATATAATGTACTCACCCCATTGTCATCCAAGATGTTCATGTCTTTCTTTCTTCAGTCGTAAAGAAATGATGTTTTTTGAGGAAAACATTTCTGCATTTTTCTCCATATAATGGACTGGTATGGTGCCCCAATTTTGAACTTCCAAAATGCAGTTTTTCTCCCTCAACTATAAAAATCATTTCAAAATCATCCTACATCGCTGCAGAAGTTCCGACCCAGTCTTTGCAAAGTGAACACGCAAAGAAGATCAAACACCTGTAAAACTGTAGAACAGTGATATAAGACGAAGTTGAGGGAGAACATGAGATGGGAGTTTTTCGACATACCCTAACTGTCATGAACTGGGACAAAAACAGTCCAGGCAGAGTAAGACAAGACAAACGTTTGGCATTAAAAAGTATATAAATTGTATTATTTTTTATTAAAATAACCAATCGTTACGCTAGATAAGACCCTTCTTCCTCGGCTGGGATTTACAACCGCATTTGGGATCGTTTGAAGCCGCATTTAAACTGCATTTTGGAAGTTCAAAATCGGGGCACCATATCAGTCCATTACATGGAGAAAAATGCTAAAATAATTTCTTTACGACTGAAAAAAGAAAGACATGAACATCTTGGATGACAAGTGGGTGAGTACATTATATGTGAATCTTTGTTTTGGAAGTGGACTTCTTTAATATTTGAAATAAACATAAAAAAATATTTTACTGCATGTCAAAAAAATTAACAAAAACAGTGTCTCATGAAAAAATACATAACATTTAGCCTACCTCAGAAAAGCCAACAAGCCTATAACCTTGCCTACATTTTTATTGCTGTTTTTTTCATGTTAAGTGTGATATACCAGGATTTTATTTAATGAATTATTTCATTTTAAAGTATTAATTTTAAAGCATTCTTTAGATATATTTATCAAGTTTCTGAGGCAAATATTCACTGAGTTTCAGATCATTTTTGTGAAGCGTTCCTCCTCAAGAGAAGGCAGAGAGTAATTGTTTGTTTTCTTTTTTTTTACGAAAGCGCAATGTTTTGTTGATATTGTGAGTGCACACAAGTAAAACTAGACCTTTTGCAGTTACGAATTATGTATTACTCTTACCTTTATGAGCAAAAATGATAGCATATTTTAGGGTACCACTGTTATTAAAAATAAATAAATAAATAATTGCAAGTGATCATGCTGCTGCTTCCATGTCCTGCAAAGTGAGCTTTAGCTTCCACTCTCCGAACAAAGGATTGGATATGCATCTAACAGCGCACATTTATCTAGATTAAATGTTTAAATTAATATTGTGAAATGCAACAGGTGTTTTATGTCTACAGATTTATTTTAGGGAAGTTGTATTGATTTAAGGAGGCTAAATTGATCAAACATCAGGGCTCTAACGTTTCAATTAAAAGTTCCCCCTTATTGGCTTGGCGGACCCCCAATCTGCCCGGGCTCAGATGCACCTGCATACCCTGCATACCCAGAAGCTATTCTCCTGCAAGATATACGTGTTAAGCAATACAAATGTAGACTAATATGTTTATATTTTCTTATCAAAATATTGTTGAAATGCTGTTGCAAATGTAATTAGTTGTTATGTTAGCTGTAAATGTTAAGTTCTATTTTATGTGTAACATTTTATGTCTATTTTAAATATTATATTGTATTTTCCACACATATTCCAGTCAGGAGTGCCACCAGTGGATAGGTAAAGTGGTATTGGTGCTCGGCTGGAATATCCATGCTCTTTTTCATGCTCTTTGAGTAATTAAGATGACGACAGCAACACTGTAGCTAATTGGGTGAAGGGTGGATTATACCTAATATAACTAATTAAGTGTTAAGGGAAATAAAATGTAAGAAGTTAGATTAAATAATCAGAGGAAAGTAGTTATACTGAAGAACAGAAATAAGGGAACTAATTAAAGAACAGACATATGACAAAACATAAGACAGCTTGCTTAAAAGAGCTCATACCAACTGGAATTGTCTTTGATCTTTTAAAGGAGAATTCCACTTTCAAAACAAAGATTCACATATAATGTACTCACCCCCTTGTCATCCAAGGTGTTCATGTCTTTCTTTCTTCAGTCGTAAAGAAATCATGTTTTTTGAGGAAAAAAGTGGTGCCCCGATTTGAACTTCCAAAATGCAGTTTAAATGCAGCTTCAAACAATCCCAAATGCGGTTGTAAATGATCCCAGCCGAGAAAGAAAGGTCTAATCTAGTGAAACAATGAGTTATTTTCATAAAAATAATACAATTTATATACTTTTTAATGTCAGACGCTCGTCTTGTCTGAACTGTTTTTGTTCCGGTTCATGACAGTTAGGTTATGTCGAAAAACTCCATCTCATGTTCTTCCTCAACTTCTAAATCATCCTGTATCGCTGTTTTACCTTTTTTGTTAAAGGTGTTTGATCTTTGCATGTTTACTTAAACATGCAAAGACTGGGTCAGAACTTTTGCAGCGATGTGGAATGATTTTGAAATGATTTTTGAAGTTGAGGGAGAAAATACGACTGGAGTTTTTTTTCGACACATACCCTAAGCTGAGGGTGAGCAGAGGGGCTGCCAGACGACAGTGGAGGAGGAGGCAGAAGCAGGTAGGAGCAGGTAAATCCAACACTCAGGGTTCATCCACACAAGGAACGGGAGAAGACACATGTGCATCACATAGTAGACCCGACAAAGACAGAACTCACAGACAGGAACTTAAATACACAGGCTAATGGGGAGAACACAGGTGCACAGAATGACTAATCAGACTAAACAAGAACAGGAGCATGAACAGGGGCAAAAACACAACAAAACAGGTCCATATTCCTGACAGGTACAGCACCAAAAAAAAAAAAAAAAAAAACAGTAGGTGATGTAGAAACTGTTCCTAAAAAAATTCCTAGGGTTAAAAAAAACATGATATGATCCCTTTAAAAAAAGTTACAGGGCCCAAAGCAATATATAGCCAGGAGGCCCAGAATTCTTAGTCGAGGCCCTATTGGGAACTGAAACTTCAAATCAAAGGAAACTGTTCAGAAGTTTCAGAGCATGAATAAGTGTTAAATAAAAACAAGATATGGGGGGAAATAGCAGATCTGAAGATGCAGACATTTTCTACAGCAGTGACATTTTGATGGAACTCTGGCTCCCTGTAGGGCAGATTTCTAGTAGATGATTTATGATCAGCCCAGTACTTTTGTCAAGCAGATAATACCACCCACATCTATGTTGTTAGATTTCCACAGTCCATCTCACTGATGGATCGCAAGTGCACCTAAAGATCGTTGCCTTCTGTCTGCACAGTTGGAATAAAACAATCCTGGAGCAACTAGGGGCACAGAATCCATTAGAGCTGCATCAAGATCCTGTGTCCCTCTGCACATCTAACATGGTTATATTTCATGTCTGTGTCTTGAGCCAGAGAAACCTTCTTCTTTGATGGCGGAGAAAATGCTGTGTTGGCTGTTCTCATGTGATTTGACACATGACTAGTTTCAGGCTCATGGCAGCGGAGGAAATTGTTAATGCCAATTTTTGATAAATGTGAGAATTGTTGGTACAGTACTGAGAATCGCACCACTTATTTTCTTTTTGATTTGAAGTTATAGGGGAGACCGGGCCTATAACTATAAAGTTTGGAGACAAACATCTGTTTGCACAAAAGTGCTGGTTTCAAGCACCTACAAAAATGTCTTCAGATAAGTGTGTGAATGCTATACACAAAGAAAGATATAGTCACGCTTTATTTTAAGGTCCAATTCTCGCTATTAGTAAACCACTAACTACAACTTTTGCCTCAGTACACTCCTGATTTGCTGTTTATTAATAGTTAGTAAGGTGGTTGGTTAAGTTTAGGTACTTGGTAGGATTAGGGGTGTAGAATATGGTCATGTACAATAAATGCTTTATAAGTACTAATAAACAGCCAATATGTTATTAATAGGCATGCTAATAAGCAGTTAGTTAATAGTAAGAATTGGTCCCACTAAAGTGTTTATATTTTATAAGTGTATAATATTTTGATTTCATAATATTTTTTTTAGATTTTAACAGAAACATTATCATGAAAAAACATTTTTTTTTTTTTAGGTTTCAAAGGTTTTGTAGCATTTTTAAACATCTGTTTGTAGTGAATGTTAGTGCTATCAAGCTCAAATAAATTTTCTAATGCATGTTTTTATTTTGCCATTTTTCCCCACACATTCTGTGGCATCACTGTGGCACATGAGTGATGTGTATTAATTTTGTTGCCCACATTAGCAGGTTAGAGCTTCATACTGCATGCTGTGACAAATAGTAGAGTTGAGCATGTAGTGTTTTGCAGTATAAACCTATTTATTAACATGAGATTTTGCAATATAGACTTTTTTAAGCAATGCTCTCGAGTTGTTGGAGAAAAGATGTATGTTGGGCCTTATGCAATTTAAACAAGCACACAAACTTTTTCTATTAGTAATAAATCTGACAGAATGCAGAATATTTGAGACATTTTAGCTACACTTTGTATAAATTATTATTTACATGTAAATGTGAGTTGCATCCTTATGTAAAATAGATTTTATGACAATCATGGTCAATTAAAAAAAAAAAAAAAAAAAACTTAAGATTGTGTTTTGTTTTTTTTTTGTAATATTTTTATTTTCTTTTTTTTTTTAACACTTACTGCACAGCGCATTTTAATATAATTTTCAGATTCATATAATACAATCAGCAAATTTGTATAAACATATTTATTCAGATCAGTTAAAAGACTAAGCCCTCAGCAAGATACATCAAGCATGCTAATTAAGAAAACATCAAAGTTTCCCCACATGTATTATTTCAGTTTTACAGTCACACTGGTCAGTTAATCTATATCAGAAAGTTATCGAGTACAACCAAAACCAATATTAGAATGCTGTAAACGCAATTCTCCTTAAGCATGTGAAACCCTCCATAATAATGTGCCTTTTTTAGATAATGATTAGAAATTAAATGAAAGAATGTTTTGTTGTTCTGTCACGTTGATTGAAAATTGCAGGTAAACACACAATGAGCTGTTAGCCTGAGGGGGAGTGAAAAAAATGTGCACTATAAACTCCTGAGATAAACACAAGCAAACTCTGGCTTGATAAAAACCCCAATCCAGAGTGAATTAGGATACAACTGCATGTTTATCCCTCACTGTCTCTTTTCTGTGATATGAAATAAATAAGTAAACAAGAATCCTTTTGCAGAAACCTGTCACAAAAGCTTTACGATTAGGGAGGGATGAGGGCGTACTATGACATGCCGGCTGATAACAATGACAGAGTGAAATGAAAATTTTACTTTCCTTCCCTCAGAGAAAGTAAGAAAAGAGAAGTAAGAAAGGAGAAAACATCAGGTTAATTTTTTGACATTTCTTACCTAAACCTGTCTCTCGCTTTGTGCCAAAGTGATTTGATGAAAATGCTGGCGTGTGGACACATACCAAATATACACCTAACTCGTCTTAAGCGCTATCTCACCGTTCAAACACCCACGCGCAGAAAAGGCTCTAAACCCCAACGGCAGCATCGTGAAGTTATCTTCAGTCAAACACATGTGAGGATTGGAATACCGGATGTTTTTTTTTTTTTTTTTCCTCGCTAACCTCTGATGATTTCTTCCATAGTAACCTGTGACAAACCTTTAATGGGCTTTTAGCCTGTAATGTCATTGCAGTCACCATTTGCTCACTCACTGGAGAGGGGAAAAAAAAAAAAAAAAAAAAACATTTCCAGCAGGAAACAATGCATAAAATACAAAATCAGACTCTTAAAAGTAATTTCAGAGCAGGCTTTGTAACCCAGCTGGGCAGGTTTACTGGCTGAAGTGTGGTTAATGGAATGATGAATGGTGTGCCAGGTATTATTTTCAAACAAGCATATGGCTATCTATTAAATATTAATGTGTTCCATTTTTACTGTAGAACTGCAGCTAAAAGGGTAATTCTCTTACACAGGCCAGTGTGCAGTGGAGGCGGAACTCAATCAGCTCACATTTCTCAGCAAGTTGCACAGTCTTACCATAAGGTTTTTGTCCCCTAGCCTCTCATCATCTCTCAGATGTAATATTCACACCCTTACGCAGCCCTTACGATTACTGTTTTATCTGGTGCTTGACAATATAAAGAGCTAAAAATGTGTAGCAAAAACATAAATTTATCTTAAAGGAGAAGTTCACTTCCGGAACAAAAAAATTACAGGTAATTTACTCACCCCCTTGTAATCCAAGATGTTCATGTCTTTCTTTCTTCAGTTGATAAGAAATTATGTTTCTTGAGGAAAATATTTCAGGAATGTTCTCCATATAGTGGACTTCAAAGTTTGAACTTCCAAAATGCAGTTTAAATGCAGCTTCAAATGGCTCTAAACAATCCCAGCCGAGAAAGAAGGTACTTATCTAGCAAAGCAATTGGTCATTTTCGAAACAAATTATCAAATTTATACACTTTGTAACCTCAAACATTCGTCTTGTCTACGTCAGCGTGACCTCTTTTTTTTTTTTTTTCCGGTTTAATACATTCAATACAGTTAGGCTATGGTGAAAAACTCCCATCTCGTTTTCTTCCCCAACTTCAAAATTGCTCTACATCGCTGCAGAAGTACTGAACCACAGACTACGCATGCACATCGTAGAGACGAGACAAGACAAACATTTGTGGTTAAAAAGTATATAAATTGTTAATTTGTTTTGAAAATGACCAGTTCGTTAGATAAGACCCCTCTTCCTTGGCTGGGATCGTTTTGAGCCATTTGAAGCTGCATTTAAACTGCATTTTGGAAGTTCAAACTTGGGGGCACCATAGAAGTCCATTATATGGAGATAATTCCTGATTTGTTTTCCTCAAGAAAGATATAATTTCGTATCCACTGAAGAAGGAAATACATGAACATCTTGGATGACAAGGAGGTGAGTAAATTATCTGTAAATTTTTGTTCAGGAAGTGAACTTTCAGCATCTCGACTTAAACCCACAGTGTGCCTAAAATCATTTGAATTTTAACTTACTTTGCAATCTTTAAAAAATTATGTTCTGTGTAGTATGACAATGCATAGTATGAAATAATTTTAGACGTCCTACGTCCGCCATGTTATTATTGTAACGTTCATTTGCGTCACTGCCATTTGCGTCACTTCACTGCCTTTTTTTTTCCAAGTATTTTTTTGCATGGTTGCAAGTCTGCTGCATGGTGAAAGAAAACTTTTCTATACATATTTGTTATCTCATGAGCAGTGTTGACATGCAACCACATGTGCCTAGAAAGTGCAGAAAAAGTGCTTCCCTTAAAATCACTGAAAAGCTGTCACTAATCTCAGGCTGTCACAATTTCACAATGTTTCATTAATCAAAGAAGCTTTACACTGCACAATTAATCTCTTATTTACATCGCATCTACTTCTGAAGTGATACTTCGCATCGCTTTTGACTTAAAGAAGCCACTTTTTTTTAAAATAGGCTAATTTTCCAACTCCCCTAGAGCTAAACAGTTGAGTTTAACTGTTTTCGAAACCACTCAAAAACGGTAGCGGTAGCACTTTTAGCATAGCTTATCATTGAATCTAATTAGGCCGTTAGCATCTCACTCAAAAATGACCAAAGAGTTTCAATATTTTTCCTATTTAAAACCTGACTCTTATGTAGTTACATTGTATACTAAGACCGACAGAAAATGAAAAGGTGCGATTTTCTAGGCCGATATGGCTAGGAACTATAGTAGTCAACATTTGAAGTGGATCAAAACCTTTCAAAAAATATTACTCTGAACCCCACGTGGATTTACACAAGCTGAGAGAATCAAAAAGTGTTAGGTTGTGCCCCGCGCTCCCCTACTCTCATTCCGGCATAATAATCAAGGAACTTTGCTTCCGTGTCCCTTTAACCACTTCAGATTGGACATTGTGTTCATGAAATCAACAGATATGTCTGTGATTGGCTATAGTGCTCAACACTGCAAAAATAAGTATTTTCTCAGAAAGAAAGAAAGAAAGAAAGCTGGGAAGAGCTGGACAAGATTGGAATAAAAAAAATAAAATAAAATACTAAAAATATAACCTTTAATAATATAAGAGAAACACACACAAAATGGAGTGTCTATTTACACTAAGTACCTTGTTGGCAGAGGCTGTTTACACAGTTTTTATATATACTAATATATATATATATATATATTTATATATGTATATATACACAGTGGGTACGGAAAGTATTCAGACCCCCTTAAATTTTTCAGTCTTTGTTATATTGCAGCCATTTGCTAAAATCATTTAAGTTCTTTTTTTTTTCCTCATTAATGTACACACAGCACCCCATATTGACAGAAAAACACAGAATTGTTGACATTTTTGCAGATTTATTAAAAAAGAAAAACTGAAATATCACATGGTCCTAAGTATTCAGACCCTTTGCTGTGACACTCATATATTTAACTCAGGTGCTGTCCATTTCTTCTGATCATCCTTGAGATGGTTCTACACCTTCATTTGAGTCCAGCTGTGTTTGATTATACTGATTGGACTTGATTAGGAAAGCCACACACCTGTCTATATAAGACCTTACAGCTCACAGTGCGTGTCAGAACAAATGAGAATCATGAGGTCAAAGGAACTGCCTGAAGAGCTCAGAGACAGAATTGTGGCAAGGCACAGATCTGGCCAAGGTTACAAAAAAATTTCTGCTGCACTTAAGGTTCCTAAGAGCACAGTGGCCTCCATAATCCTTAAATGGAAGACATTTGGGACGACCAGAACCCTTCCTAGAGCTGGCCGTCTGGCCAAACTGAGCTATCAGGGGAGAAGAGCCTTGGTGAGAGAGGTGAAGAAGAACCCAAAGATCACTGTGGCTGAGCTCCAGAGATGCAGTCAGGAGATGGGAGAAAGTTGTAGAAAGTCAACCATCACTGCAGCCCTCCACCAGTCGGGGCTTTATGGCAGAGTGGCCCGACGGAAGCCTCTCCTCAGTGCAAGACACATGAAAGCCCGCATGGAGTTTGCTAAAAAATACCTGAAGGACTCCAAGATGGTGAGAAATAAGATTCTCTGGTCTGATGAGACTAAGATAGAACTTTTTGGCCTTAATTCTAAGCGGTATGTGTGGAGAAAACCAGGCACTGCTCATCACCTGTCCAATACAGTCCCAACAGTGAAGCATGGTGGTGGCAGCATCATGCTGTGGGGGTGTTTTTCAGCTGCAGGGACAGGACGACTGGTTGCAATCGAGGGAAAGATGAATGCGGCCAAGTACAGGGATATCCTGGACGAAAACCTTCTCCAGAGTGCTCAGGACCTCAGACTGGGCCGAAGGTTTACCTTCCAACAAGACAATGACCCTAAGCACACAGCTAAAATAACAAAGGAGTGGCTTCACAACAACTCTGTGACTGTTCTTGAATGGCCCAGCCAGAGCCCTGACTTAAACCCAATTGAGCATCTCTGAAGAGACCTAAAAATGGCTGTCCACCAACGTTTACCATCCAACCTGACAGAACTGGAGAGGATCTGCAAGGAGGAATGGCAGAGGATCCCCAAATCCAGGTGTGAAAAACGTTGCATCTTTCCCAAAAAGACTCATGGCTGTATTAGATCAAAAGGGTGCTTCTACTAAATACTGAGCAAAGGGTCTGAATACTTAGGACCATGTGATATTTCAGTTTTTCTTTGGTTAATAAATCTGCAAAAATGTCAACAATTATGTGTCTTTCTGTCAATATGGGGTGCTGTGTGTACAATGAGGAAAAAAATGAACTTAAATGATTTTAGCAAATGGCTGCAATATAACAAAGACTGAAAAATTTAAGGGGGTCCGAATACTTTCCGAACCCACTGTATATAGCATACTAATATATATATATATATATATATATATTATTAATTATAGAAAATGTAATCCATAAGCAATCCTGATACACAACTAATCTTAGGCCTCTCCCAGCTGTTTTCTCTCTATTATACTATCCATATAATAGTTTTGCTTTAGTGTTAACCTGCGTGGGTGTGCTGTATTAGTGAGTGGGTTAAATTATGGTTTGTTTCCCTATGTATGATGCTTATTGGGGGAACACAAGCAACTTTATTTTCATCCCCTCATAAATCTAAAACAACAAAATAAACAGAGCTCTTCCCTCATACCTGTGTCCTCAGGTCAGCAGCCCCAAAGAGGAATCACCCTCATTTTAGCCCTGTCACTTTACAAATTACCCGATGCGTCTCTGCAACAAAGTGATGGATATACAAACACACAGAAAATATCATATTTTAGATTTAACACATAAAAACAGCAACAAAATAAATAATAATAAAGTAAGTAATGGTTAAAAACAGTACTTTTTTGCAGATGCTGAACATCCAGGCCAACTGTGCTATTGGAGTCACTCATCTTACTATACGCTACATTCCCACAAGACATGGTAAAAACACAGACGGAAAAAAAAAAAAGTTGCACCGTAGTTTAATTAATTATATTTGCGTTATACCTTAGATGCAACATGGTCACTCATCTACTACTAAAGGTAAGGAGAAGCAAGGAACAAGACAACATTAAATGAAACAAAAAAAGAGAGAGAGAGAGATCCTTCAAAATGGTTCAGTTTTTCAACTCAGTTTTTCGACTACGCATTAATATGAATTATGATTTTGAAGGATAGTGTACCTAGTTTAAATATGAAGTGTGTATTTTTGACAAGCAAGGGAATTAAAAAGTTTATATAAATTAGTCTATAATGACTTGCGGCCAAGTAGACAGGTAATTGTATTAACTGTGTAATTATTGTGCAAATGTCATGATTATTTGATATATAACAGCTCTAGCAACAGCTCTTGAGAGATCAGCAGCACAGCGGCAAAGAAACGAACACTGTGTTTAGTATAAAATGAGGCTCCTTAATGGGTTAGTAAGTGAAAATCTCATCAAGTCAATAAAATTCCATCAAAAGGAATAAAGCATAAAGTAAGAATCAGTTCAAACTTGTCACACTTGTCCATGGCAGCAGAGACAGGAAATGATATGCGACCTCCTGACGACTTTTCACAGGAAAGAAACCTTTTTGCCTGACAGGAAACAAACCTTTATCTCAGCAGGACTGTTAATTCAGCACTAAAAGTCTCCCATGCTGACTGGGGAAAACAGCAGCAAAAGCAGTCACTTCAACGTCTACCTGTCTCCATTTCCGTGAATTTCCAGCCGAGCTTCATGTCTGCAAACTGCTGCCTACACCTCAGCTAACTTTATATAAAGTCATTTCATTATACAGTACAATTAGCATATGAATTTACCACTAAATGTTCTTTTCAATATTGTCTTCATTATAGGTATTACTTAATAGCGCTGATTTCAATAGCATTTAATATCTTAAAATTATATTCTTTAATGACTTTTAATGGCAAATGACATTTACATTCTGCAGTGACAGGCACAATTATGCTTTAGAAACTTTTACATTTACACTGATTTCATAATAATGTTTTCATTTAAACAATATTGTCTACTACCACTTGTTCTTTGCCCAAGCGTGACTTAAAATGGGGCATAGTTACTGATTGTTCTACTGAAGTCCAATGATTATTATTATTATTATTATTATTATTATTATTATTATAACTAATTGCTTGCAATGACATTCAGTAGCCATCAGCTCAGCAATTATTGGTTTTACTAATACATTCTCAAACTTGACATTTAAGTCAACCATTCAATATATTAAACATTACAAAATCACATAATGATTTTGTTATTGTTGTTGTTGTTTTTGTTTTACATAATTAAAAAAAAAAAAAAAAAAAAAAAAAAAAAAATGACACAGCTTTGTCCTTTGTAAATGAGAGGTTTATAGTAAAGTATTGTCAAACTGTTCCAAGTTTCACATTCGCTGAAACATTATCTTCTCCGACATTAACAGAATTGTTCAATGAACCGGACTGATTCTTTGCAGAAAGTTGAAAAGCAATATGTCACAACAATATGCCATAACCGAATCACTCCAGCAAGCTCATAACTAACATTGTGTCCATGTATCAGTGCTGCAGCAGGCATATAGACTGAATTCCTCTAGAGGAGCAACTCATTTGCATTTTTATAGCAGCGCCGGTGGTTCTGGCTGTAATGACAGATCCTGTACACGGTACGAGGTGATTGGTCGGAAAGTGGCTCAATTACAAGGCAGAGAAAACATGCAATGTTAATATACCGCAGAGTAAACTGTCCAGTCTTTTTACACAAAACACCACTCAGCATTGCACACGTTCAGGTGACTGCAGCATCACTATTCTCCAATATGTGGCTGATTTATGAACTAACCATAGTAAAAAAGCAAAAAACTGGTTAACGATTTTGAGTTACAAGCAAACAATCTACTTGAAATTTATATTCAGTTTATTGAATGTTAAATATCCAGTTTAAATTAGTGTCAGTGTCTTCTGTATGAGACAGTTTGGTAAAATTATACAGTAGATTATGCAAGACATTTTATTGAAATAGTTTGCCCAAAAATAAATATTTGCTGAAAATGTATTCAGGCTATCCAAGATGCAAATGAGTGTATTTCTTCATCAAACCAGATATGGAGAAACGAATCATTATGTCACTGATCACCAATGGATCCTCTGCAGTGAATGGGTGCCGTCAGAATGAGAGTCCAAACAGCTGATCAAAACAATCCACATGTAATCCACATAACTTGTGTGTTTTTAATAAACAAAACCATTTGTTCTGGTTGAAATACTAATCCTCTTTTTTCTAGTAAAAAAAAAAACAAAAAAAAAAAACACATGTAACCTGATTTAGGAAAGAAATCTGCACAAATCAAATATAGGCATTATTATAGACATATATATATATATATATATATGTCTATAATATATATATATATATATGTTGGTGGATTTTGAAGTGAGAGGACAACAGGGATGGATTTGATAATGGATTTATTTCTTATGAACACACAGCTTTTCACTTCACAAGATGTTAGTTGAACTGGTGTGGATTACTTGTTGATTATTATTGTGAAGTTTTTATAGTAGAATAGTAGAAGTAGAATAGGAATTTTTGCCAACATTGACCACACACAAAAAAACCCACTTGTTAACATTAGTTAACATGAACTAACAAATAAAAGATGCACATTTAGCATTTATTATTCTTTGTTAGTTTTCACTTTAACATTTACTAATAGATTATTAAAATTTAAAATTGCATGTTAATGTTATTTAAAAGACCGGTGATAACATGTTCTAACAATTAACAATCAACTAACATAAACAAAGATAAGTAAATTCTGTAAATGTATTGCTTGTTGTCATTGAGTAACATTGACTAATGGGACCTTGAGGTGTTACCAAATTTTCAGTACCTAGGGTTATGTAGGTAGTCACCTACATAAGTAGCATTTTAAGGCATTAAATTCACTCTAATGTAACACTGTTCTGTAGAAATGGCAAATTCTAAGGCCTTTTGGATATATCTTTTGCGGACAAGGCAATCCCAAAATGCACTTTACCAGTAGTAAATTGGAATTAAAAATGGACTGTTTTAGACAATCACATGATAACAGAAATTTCTGTTAAAATCAGTCGTGAGTTTAGTTGTACTTTGCTGTTATGGTGCATGGAAATGCTGCCAAGGGTTACAAATCAGAAGCTTAAAATGCTGACTATGCAGATTGTAGGTTTTAAAATAGTCGTTTACATTTGAAAAAGACTGCTTGGTTAGTTGCTAATAAGATAAAATGCTTATAGATAGGATATCAAAAGCAAAATAATGAAAACCTTTCAGCATTTTAATGTGTCTACAGCTCCACTTGTGATTTCCCTGAAATGTCCAGTACTAATATTATTCATTTCCATCTAACCCAAGTATGGATCTGTAAAATATTACACAACATCCAACAGGATTCCTGGAGTCAACAAATGTTCTACTGGATAACTAAAATATTAGACTGGCAGTTAGATTGAAATGAATGTGCAGAAGCTCTGCAGTACGGAGTAATGCTGTATTTGTGTTGGTGTAGGTAAATGCTGCATGAATTAAAGGTCAGATTCTTTTCATCCACTTATGTAATCCGCTTATAAAATCTTATATCTTACATTTGCTCTGCAACAGAGGGAGTGAGAAAGAGAGAGAGAGAGAGCAAGAGCTCCAGAGAGAAATGGCTCCACTCAATTTTCAGTTTTTTCCAGCTGAGCGCCCTGTGAAGGACACATGGAGGCTGATTAGATGTGGCACTCGTTGGACACAGTCCTTCCCTGCGTTTGCTCAGCTCCCCACACAGACTGTGTCCACACACAGAGTCTCTCCAGCCTTCAAATACCCACACGACACTGCAGCGGCCCACATTTGGGTCAATCCTGTTATGCAGTATATTTTTATGCCCCTCACATAGACTATATGTCTAAATACATTGGATACAATATTAAACTTAAATATTGAGCCTTTTTTAAAGATAGAAATAGTTTGTTTTCATTTACCAAAATATTAAAAAATGAATTGTGCATAAAGGTGAATTTTATATAACTTTCCATTTTTAAAGAAAGAATTCAAAATAGCTTTTATTTACCAAATATCACAATTAAGTGCGCATAAAGGTGGATTTGACATCATTTTACTACACTAGTTTGACGGTAAGTCGTGCGTTTTTCTTTTAATTTTTAACAAATAGCAATTTTATATTGTCAGCTGATTATTATTATTATTATTATTATTATTATTATTATTGGCTTTTTTTGTATCTAGATTATTGTTGCCATCACCTAACGATCTTAAAGATCAAATAATAATAATAATAATAATAATAATAATAATAATAATAATTTATTAATACTGATAAATGTAATGTTCAGTCGATTTAGTGTTTAATGTTTAATTTTTATAGATAGTATAGATTTTAATATCAGCTATTAAACATTTTCTTTCTTTCTATCTTTCTTTCTTTCTTTCTTTCTTTCTTTCTTTCATTCATTCATTTGATGCTGGAAACTATATGTTGGTTTGCTGCCCACAAAGCTGTAGTAAAGTTTTCTGCAAAAGAAAAGGAAAAAAAAAATCATCAGTAAGTATCAGTAAGTATTAGCAACGAAGTTTATGAATTATTTAGCTTTATTTCTATCCTATTCATTTAATAATCACATTTTAATAAATTTGATACCATTTTTGTTTCTAGAGTTTAACTAGGTCACATTTCTTAAGGTCAGGTTTAGACATAAAATATTTTCTTAAAATGCATTAGCCATATATTGTTTATAAAAAGCTACTGTATAATAGGTTCAAAAAGTACTGCTAACAGAAATAGCTCATTTATGGTCACACACGCCTGGAAACCCACACTTTCAGTGAACACAGTCTTTTCTTTCTCTTTATAATAGAGAATATCTATTTAGAGGCAAATTAATGCAGCTGTTGTGAGACGTTTCTCCCAGAGCCAAGGAAAAATAACGGCTTTCCTCAACACTTATTTTGCTTTCATCTAACAGGACCAGCTGTGCAGGAAGTCCGCTTAACAGCTAAAGTGAACTGTGAATAAACAGCATGAATTTATGTGTTCCTACACAAAGCAATTACGAGCTATTGTGTTGAATTATGAATAGAACAGTGTATTAATTTTCTATGGGCATTGATTACTTATGAATTGTTGATTGATTGCTTTCATATTTGTGATGAGAGTTCCAAAAAGAATCAAAATAATTAATGACATGTAATCACAACATCAGACTTAAACATGTTTCCTTTCTTTTGCATTTAAAGGGATAGTTAATATAAAAAAAAAAAAAAAAAAAAAAAAAGATCTGCAATAATTTACTCACTCTCATCATTCCAAACCCATAAAACATAAGAAGATAAGAAAATCAACACCTGCTTCTACATCGCTGCCTGTTTAGCCTCACCCGCTGATTCACGCATACTATAAGTAAATAACGAGAAAGGGAAACACAAGTAAACCAAATGATAAAAAATAATAATTAAGAAGATACTGTGCAGTACGAAGTTGTGGAAAAACAGTCTTTGCACTGCTTTCCTTGATCCTAATGTTAGGAAAGAGTAGATGAACTTTATTTTTTAACATTCACTTCATTTTTACTGCAGAATCACATACAAACAGGAACAATTCAATGCAGGATTTTAAGAAAGATTGAAACTAAAAGATGATGCCATGCCAGCTATATTGAATCCGAGAGTAATGTAGCACCACACAAGTGTGAGTAAGTGTTTTTATTATGTGGTCACTATTGGTTTGTCTGTTAGTACAGATCGTTTGATATATACTGAGTATTTATGCTTTTTTTTTTTTTTTTTTTTGACAGGGCTACACACTGTGACTAAAATGGTTGCTTTTACTACATAAATGTACATGTTATGATTTTAAAATGTGCATTTAATGCCCTTTTTCCTGACTGTTTTGTGATCACATCATTTGTTATGTTGCGTTTTAGAGGAAAAAAATGTGTTTCATACAATCCTCATCTCTGACTTTAGTGTTGACGGCACAACTGCTGAAAGCAGCTCCATTGTGCATCATGAGAGAGGTTGAAATGACGGAGACATACGAAGTGAAAGTGTGTAAAAGCAGTGTCTATTTCGTGTACAACAGGTAAAGCTGTCAGCTGTGTGGACATTAACAATATAGTTAACAATTCTAGTTTATAATCGATACTATGGCTTCTTCTTATCAAGATCTTTAGTCTGTATGCTGTGTTTTGTCAATGCATGAACATCATATTATTTGTAGCGCACTTAACGTCCATTAATCGCAATAATTCTTTGTTACTTTTTAATAAACAAAGTATCAACTCAATAATTTAAAAAAAATATATAATAAATAAATAAACAAGAATTGGCGCTCATTGCGGCTTTAGTTTAGCGCCTCAGTTAAAGCGGCACGTGAAACGTTTTCTCTTTACTACTATAGTACAAAATGAACATGAATGGACATCAAAAGGTAGGCTATTTCATAATATAGCCTCCAGTGCAACTTACCGAAATGTCCTATGTAATTGCTCATTCAGTGTTTCAAACTTCTGAAAACGTGTAGGGGAGACGGGGTACAGTTGGTACAGGGGTACATTTGAAACACCTTAAATAACTTGAGTGCACAAGTCTGATCTATGAAATTTGATTTGCACATGCATATTAGCACCCTTTTTGTTCGTAGGAAATCTGAAGTACATGCAGTTCTCCAGTCCAAAGATATAGGCGAATTTCACCACGTCGATTCCACAATGAATAGCTTCTCATCCTTACATGACTGTTAAAGTTAACTTACATTTTCGTAGACCTTAACCTGTGAAAAAACTGACATATTGCACCACAAAATCTAGAGAAAGGTTTGAGGTGGTCAGCGGGGTACAGTTGAGACACAATGTATCAGTTGTACCTGCACTAGAATCCTTTTGCGGCACATGCGGTTTAGTCACACAATGTAACAAGGTAATCACAAGTTAATAGTCACATTCAGATAATATATCTTTGTTTTGAGAATGACCTTTGTTTTGTTATCATTTTTACTGATACTGAACTTTTCAACGGTTACTATTAAAATAGTAGTTTGCCATTAATGTACAATGTTTTACAAATAAACTACTTTAAACAAATAATCAAATAAAATACTGAATGGAAATAAAAACTGCTAAATATTCATAAATAAAGGTATTTTACATTTGCAGTGAATTGGTTAGGAAGCTTTACAGCATTAAGGCGAAATATGACCTACTTATGGATGTTGATAAGTATTAATATTTTAGTAGAGAAGTAAAGGAAATGTTATATGAAAAATCACTTCTTTGCAGTCCTTGGTTTTGCTGTGGCAACGTATAAAGCAAGAAGTGTATCAACTGTACCCGGTCTACCCTAATGCATAAACAGTGCCACCTAACAAAACATTTACCTCAGAATAACTATTCAGCGTCCATAAAGCTCATTAGTCAAGCCAGAAAAATAACTATGAAGAGGAGCATTCTGCTAAATGTATGCACTATATTGCACATTCACATTTTTACTTAACCTGTTGTCTACATGATAAGAAACAATGCAAGGATCTAAAGCTAAAATTCAACACCTATAAAATTGCATGTTACGAATGATGAATAACAGACTGGATGAAAGACATACTGTATGACAACATTTATGATGCATTGAGGAGGAGCCTGAAATGGTAAAGGGTTAAAAAAAACTGGACAGAAAATAGCCTATTACTTCTAAATCATATTGTTTTTGAAAGTAAAATAAATAAATAAATAAATAAATAAAATTTGGGTGAAGTGTCTATTTAATGAGCAAATGATTTGGATAATCGTTTTCAAGCTGTTTTACCCAATTTTTTAATGGTCAGACATTTGAATTTATGAGGTCCTTAACTGCGGGCAGGCAGCATGGAATGACCCATTGTGATCCCAAATTTTGAAGCAAATTTGCTCTGATATCTGGACAACATTGGCATCTGAAAATATGGATACACTGTAATATGGAAATGTTCACATCGTATATATTCACACGTGTTCTTTTAAAACAACTGTGATGTCAGCAATTAAAGTGAACTTGTGAAACATATTCAAATGTTATTTGGGGTTTCAGATCAGGTTTTTCTAATCCAAATTGCACTTCTTGCTGTAATTCCACAGGTATGAATATTCTCATCCTGTAAACAGCTGTATTTAATGCACAGATCTGAGATTTGACATTATGTTTTGTCACATTTCAAAATGTGAAACTTTGCAGTTTTTATTTATATCTGTACTAGACAGTAGATGTTACCACATGAAATACATGTACATTGAGATTACCTGACAAAACATTTGTATGTACTTTAAATATTGTGTCAATAATAAAGCACAATTTGTCACACTTTTTGTCACATATGCAAACACTTTAGCATGGAATTTTTAAGCAACCATATAAACACATACTAATTGAAAATAAACACTTCGGCAAGCAGTGCATTAATTAGCGTAATCATTTTTGGATTTACATAACCTCTTAATTAGGTGTTTTGTAAAAACGTGTTATTCTGCTTTTAGCAAATTTACAGCATACATATTGGAGCTACGATTTTATTTAAGGTTTATTTCACTAATGAATCTCCATTGTGAGTGGAAAAGTCAGTAATGCACCACAATGTACTTCCTTCAAACCAAATCCACTTAAATTCACATTACACACATATTACCAAATGTTGGATCAGTTTACCAATTATACTCTGCTTCCACCATGACTTGCACACAGGGATTCCTGTGTTTCCACTAACCAAGTGATGATTTCAAACCAGACACAGCCTATCTTGCTGTAATGAAAAGCAGCGATGAAAATGCTCAATTTAAGAACACTTAAATACAAGTGTCAGATGAGATTTACAACCACGTATGAAAGTGGCCCAAAGTGGATGCCAAAAAATAAATGTGTGAAAGTGCCCTTACATTACCCCTACAGACCAAAACACAGGTTTGCACAGCAGGTAAAATCTCCCAAGTCTCTTTTTCTCTTTGACCTAAGTTAGGCTGACATCCTCACCTCCTATCAGTAGACTATTTCTGGAAGAGCGTAAGTCATGCTGACACTGCTGCTTCTGGGAAATGGAAGCTTCCTTCCTGCTGCTTAGGCCGCAGTAACTCATCTAACTAGTATTTGCCTCAAAAAAAAAAAAAAAAAAAAAAAAAGTATTATAATATGTGAAAATTGCTCTCTGATCTTGCTCTTATGTTGTTGGCTTATCAGAAGTATAGAAACACAGTAATCACTTCATTAATATGTAAAATAGCACATAACATAAGCAAAAAAAAAAAAAAAAAAAACCTGTACTTTTAGTTTAAAATGAACCTTGTCTCTCCATACTGTAACGAAGCGGAGCTGAGGCAGGATGAGGTGAGGATCTAAGTGCAGGAGTTTATTGAAAGTCCAAGGAAAAAAACAACAAGTAATCCAAAACGGGTGACACTGAGAAACCCGACCAGAACCGGAAGCAACCATTACAGACATTAACAACTGACAAAATACAGGGGAGAGACAAGGACTATTTATACACAGGGCAGAGGTAATGATCTAATTGGTAACCAGGGTAACTAATGAGGGAGTGGGTGTGGTTCAATGAACATCCATGGCGACAAACAAGAGAACAGAGAGGCAGGGAAACAGTGAACAATAAGACACAAAAACTACAAAATAAGTGTCCTTAAACACGGATACAGAAAACGAAGACCAGGATCATGACATAAGCCCCCCTCCAAGGAGCGGCTTCCAGACGCTCCAAACAGGAATTCAAGTCCAGGAGGGGGGAGGAGCTCAGGCAGAACTGGGGAAGGGATGGAGGGCCAGGTCTATGTGAGGGGAGATAAACAGGGGACTGAAGCAGAACAAGAGGCCAGGGTGGAGTCAGCCAGATGGGAGGAGCTGAGGACCACCAGATCATGAGAGAAGACCTCCACGGCGGAGCAGGCGGAACCCAGCAGGGCGGAGCAGGAGCCCACCAGGGCGGAACGGACGGAGCATGAAGCGCCGGAACCCTCCAGGGCGGAGCCGGAGGCGCAGGAGCCCTCCAGCGCGTAGCAGCCCTCCAGGGCGGAACAGGAGGCGCTAGAACCCTCCAGGGCGGAGCCGGAGGCAGAACAGGCAGTGCTAGAGCCCTCCAGGGCGGAGCCGGAGGCAGAACAGGTGGCGCTAGAGCCCTCCAGGGCGGTGCCGGAGGCCGAACAGACGGCGCTACAGCCCTCCAGGTCGGAGCCGGAGGCGGAGCAGGAGGCGCCGCAGCCCTGCGGGGCGGAACAGGAATCTGCATCACGCTCTGGGACCTGGGGAGAGCAGGGACAGAGGAGGCAGACAGAATAGAGGGAGAAGGCGCAGCAGCCCTCCGGGACGGAACAGGAGGCGGAGCAGCCCTCCGGGGCGGAACAGGAGGCGGAGCAGCCCTCCGGGGCGGAACAGGAGGCGGAGCAGCCCTCCGGGGCGGAACAGGAGGCTGCGTCATCGACTGGGACCTGGGGAGAACAGTGACAGAGGATGCAGACAGGAAAAAGGGAGAAGCAGAGTGTTTAGAGGTTAACGCCCCCTCCATAAGAGGTTCTACGGCAGGCGCCGACACCTCTGGAGGCATTGGCGCAGCTTCTCCGACGGGGAAGGCCTCTGGTGCAGGCTTGTGATCAGACGAGAGCTCTGGTGCAGGCTTGTGATCAGACGAGAGCTCTGGTGCAGGCTTGTGATCAGACGAGAGCTCTGGTGCAGGCTTGTGATCAGACGAGAGCTCTGGTGCAGGCTTGTGATCAGACGAGAGCTCTGGTACTGACCTGTGAACAGGCGTGTCCTCAGGAGCACAGTGTGCAGCCCACACACACCACATGGCCACTGCCACTAAGGGAAGAGCAGCAGTGATGACGTCACTTGGCTCGTGGGGATCTGCTGTAACGTGGCTTGACTCAGGAACAACATGGCTTGACTCAGGAACAACATGGCTTGACTCAGGAACAACATGGCTTGACTCGTGGGGCACAGCTGTGACAGGGCTTGACTCGGGGAGAACAGCAGCTGTGGTTTGACTTGACTCAGTTGCTTGACCGGACTTGGAAGCTTGAACTGACCCTGGGGTAGCAGCCGCGACGTGAAGGAGCGCCACTTTAGCTGCCCATACCGCCCTTAGGGGTGAGTCCAGCACGTGGGCCATCATAAGCCGCGGTCTTGGGATGTCAGGAGAGACGTGACCGGACTCAAGAACCACGGCTGCAACTTTGCTTGACTCGGGAAATTCAGCTGCAACTTGACTGGACTCAGAAACCCGACTTGACTCAGGAAACACAGCTGCAACTTGACTTGGCTCGGAAACTTGACTGGACTTTACCAGAACAGCAGTTGTGACGTGACTTGAATTTGCAGGAACAGCAGCTGGTGCAGGCTCAGGAGAAGCAGACATGAAGTTAACAGGCTGTGGCTTGGCTGACGTGGTGTAAGCTGGTTCTTGAGCAGCAGACTTACGGTAGGCTGGTTCTGGCATGGCCATCCTGTGTGCAGGCTCTGGCGTGGCGGCCATCTTTGCGACAGGCTCCCTCTCAACCTCCTCCACAGTAAAAGGGGACTCACAAAACAGCAAAACAAAGTCTATATACTGTGCCAAGGTCCAGCTGGGGTCCTCATCAGGTAAGGTTAAACTAATTTCTGGATCGAGTCCACTCCAGAAACAGTCCTTTATTTTAGTGTCATCTCCAGGCACAAGATGGCTATATAAAAGGAACTCCTCCACATAATATTCGATAGGTCGGCCGTTTTGAAAAACTGAGCAAAGGGTACTCAGAGGGTCGCACAAAACTCCTACTAGATCCATTTGGTGGTCAGTTGTTCTGTAACGAAGCGGAGCTGAGGCAGGATGAGGTGAGGATCTAAGTGCAGGAGTTTATTGAAAGTCCAAGGAAAAAAACAACAAGTAATCCAAAACGGGTGACACTGAGAAACCCGACCAGAACCGGAAGCAACCATTACAGACATTAACAACTGACAAAATACAGGGGAGAGACAAGGACTATTTATACACAGGGCAGAGGTAATGATCTAATTGGTAACCAGGGTAACTAATGAGGGAGTGGGTGTGGTTCAATGAACATCCATGGCGACAAACAAGAGAACAGAGAGGCAGGGAAACAGTGAACAATAAGACACAAAAACTACAAAATAAGTGTCCTTAAACACGGATACAGAAAACGAAGACCAGGATCATGACACATACTCTATGGTAAATACAGTATTTCCTCTTATACAGACCCGGAACATTTCAAATCTTGGTTAACGATAACTGATTTTCTATTACATACGCAGGACAACGGCAGATGCAATGTCAAATTCAATAAATCATGCGTGGCTTGTGCTCTGAGAGTGAAGTTTTTGAGTCTATATTACTGTGAGGAGCTTTGCAGTGAATTATTGTGTCCATAACTGTCTTCAGACTTATAAAACATTTCTATAACCAGCTCAAAGGCAGATGATAACTGGACAACAATGCTGAATCTCCTGGGAAACTATTATTCTTTTCATTCGGTGAGAAAATAACATGCCACCGGTTCTTGCCTTTTTCAATATTTGCGCTATAATCAGAGATTCAACCTTCACAAAGCTATTATCCCAGTATTGCAAAGAAAAACATACACAATGTTCTGCAATGTTCTGTTGACAGTCTGACAGAGTGTTAACAAAAGAGCCCTTCAAAATTTTCACTTTTTTTTTTTGGGGGCCTATTTTGTCATAATATTTTTGATCAGTTTTGGAGGGTAATGTTCCCTGTGCTGTCATAAATTAGCATAATAACCATTGTCTGGCAATATGCCTCAGTTGGTTGTCTCTCTCTCTCTCTCTCTCTCTCTCTCTCTCTCTCTTCTATTTATTTATTTATTTATCTATTTTTTTATTAAATGCTTTAATGGCCAAAAGTATGAGGGCATCCAAATCACTTTCATGTGAAACAATTGACATTAATAGGGAATTGGACTTTTCTTTGCCACTATTAATTAATAAGCAGATTATAACTTCCAATGCAACGATTCATCTTTTCCAGTTAACACTGGATAAAAATATAATTATATAATTAATTATAATATTTTAATGTTTGTTTGTTTGTTTATTTTTATTATTATTGTTTTATTTATTTAGTGGTATGTTTTAGACACTTGTAGTGTTTTTGTCCTTCTATAGGCTGATGATACATGTGGCAACTTTTTTAGTAATTGTACCAGGCAACTTTTTTGAGCAATGTTGCTTGGACACTTTCCCATTGAGAATGGGTAACAAATTTCTATTTGTATGATTTAGATTGGTCGTGGGCCCTGTATCTTATCTGGTTGCCCAATTGATGGCAACATTGCCCAAAATTGCCCCATGTATCATCAGCCTTAGAGATTGCTATGCATGATTTTACTGTCCACTGATGATTTAACTAATTTCACACTTGGTGGTTGTATTTGTTGCACGAAATAAACAGATATGTGGATAGATGATTTGAAATGTCAAGCAGTGACAGCAATCTCCTGCAGTGTGATATTTTACCACCTGCTTTGTTTATAACACACATATTTTTACACATACACACATTTGATACAGCATAAGACACAGGAATGGCAAAAAATAGACAAATTGCAAGTTCTTAATTATTTATAGGGTATAGTGTACTTATTTTGTAATTTTATCTAAAAATAAAACAATATAATAGTACCTAATAATACATTTAATATCTACATAATAATAATAATAATAATAATAATAATAATTATTATTATTATTATTATTATTATATCACATTTAATTTATCGTTTTTTATTTACTATACTACTAATAGGAATAAATTAGTCTTCTAAGTATATGTAGTTTATTATTCCACTGTAGGCTGTTTATCAATTTTCAGTGTGTGCTCGTGTGTGTTTGTGGTTGTGTGTGTGTGTGTGTGTGTGTGTAGCATTTTGGATTGGCTTTGATCATGTTTCATCCAATCAGAATTCAGAGCCTGAACTATCCATTTCATAATTATTGTTTTGGTCCCCAGTAATGACCCCTGTCCTGATTGCGACATCAGTGATGTATGTTGATCATCTGACCGCAAACAGTTTCTCAGTATCTCTTACTGACCTGCAAATGTTTTGTTTTTTTTACACTTCCAACATGCATAACACAACCACTTAAATCCAGCGAATCCAAGGTTGCTTGATTGATTGTTGATGCTGATTCCCTGATGAAATCTCATCCTGCAGAAAGTGTCTTTTCTCCCTTTTCTGTCTGCCCCAATACCCCCCCCCCTATACTTACCGCCACCGCAACGGCCCTAATTTGCCTTTTAATTCCCATCCGTGGTGAAGAGCAAACAGACGGATGCATTTGTAAACAACTGTCTCGCCGCTTTCTACCTCACTGCCTTGATGCGACCCGGAGGTGTAGCTGACAGTTTTTTTTTTTTTTTTTTTCATAATCTGCAGTTTTTTCTCTCTTTCTCTTTCTTTCTCTTTGTTGCATCTGAATAAATCACTCTGACAATCCTCCCTTTTTTGTTATCCGCTACTGGACACTAATGTATCCCTCCATATGTGGCACACTGCCCTGGTCCCTGAGCTCTGATGTGGAAGTTGACAAGGTGTCTTAGAGGCAATGAATCGCATACATGCAGTTTACTAATGTGCAGCTGAGCGGGACTCAGGCGAAGGGCTGCCCTTAAACGAACACTGATTCATCCTTCTTGCTCTGTGCTTTAAAAGGTTGGCATTACATATCTGGAGCCTGTAAAATGAAGTAAGTGAATTCATGCTGAGAATTTTCAGATAACAATCATTATTTTTTGTCGTTCCAATTAGTGGTGCAAAAATGACACTTTCAGAGATGAATCCAGAGTAATTTCTCAGCTGGTAAACACTTCTAGCCTTTACTGAAGAATCAATGGCATGTAAATGATTTATGCTTTTTCCGAAAGGACTAAGGGGTAAGTGAATACCATCGTTCTTGCGAACTGCTTTGAAATGCCTCTGGCTCTTGGATGACTTCATATTCATTCCACTTGTTTGCCTTGGCAGATTGCTATGATTTGGACATGATGTACTGACTGAGGCAGGGACCCATCTGTTCCCAAGAAAATTCAGTGTTCATATTGAAGAAAAAGATGAGGGGAGAGAATGGGAAAGAGAGAGAGGGCGAGGAAAAGACGACACAGAAAGAGGAGCAACACTACTGCAGGTGTGTCCAGAGGATCATCAGATCATTATTTGTGTGAGTCTTCAGATGCCCTGTGTGAGGAGTGCCACCAATGAGTCTATGCCCTAACAGTGAGGGGATCAGTTTGCCTGGAGCATCACAAACAAGATCTCTTTCTCTCTTGAGCATGCACTAAATATATTAGTGAAAGAAAAAAACATCCCTAACCCAAGACCATACCACTGTGTCAATATATTTTCTTTAGACATAAGCTAAAATGATACTGGTCTGTGTAATGATGTAGGTCTGTTTTATTTAATTGTGTTTTATTTTAGTCATACTACAGTGAAATAATAAATGCACAAAAAAAGAAGAAGATCAAGTCAAATAGTCTTTAATTAATCCACAAGAGGGTAAATCCACAACAGGGGGGGAGCAGACACACGCAGTGACGTAGTAGCCCGGGCAGAGAACAGTGAACTGACAACAACTTAAATACATTGGCAAATGAGGATCATTAACGAGACAAACCAAACAGAACAGAGTCCAGGGTGGAGGCGACGGAGGGAGAAGCCAAGGAAGAAAAAGGAGGAGCCAGGGCAGATCCCAGGCCACAGCCATGAAGGCAACCCTCAGTGGAGCCGACGGAGGGAAGGCAACATGGTAGAGGAAGGGCAGACGACTCCAGGGAGGCGACCGACGGCGGCAGAGCAGGTGGTTGTGGAGCCCAGAGGGCCAAGGTGAAGCAGGTGGCTGCGGCGATGGTGGCGGTAATCCGGAAGGCCGTGGTGGAGCCAGAGTGACAGAGAACCAAGGTGGAGCCGGAGGGAAGGAGGAGCCTGACAGAGCCAGAGGGATGAAAGGACAAAGCCCAGTTGGAGGAGTGGAGTCCTGAGGTGGTGGATGGTCGACAACTAACCAAGGTGTAGTCGGAGGAATGAGGGAGGCCGGTGGGCCTCAAGCTTTGGCTCCGCGCAGCGGGGTGATGGTAGGCTGGGCTTTGTGTCTGGCTGTGTTATGAGAGATTGACCGGGAGATAGTAATTTGCCCTGATCCAGGACAGTGAAATCAAGCATTAAAATGGCAAGCTGACTGAACTCAATTGCATACTCCACAAAGGCAAGGTCTTTACGGGCTAAAGAGGTGAGCCTAGCAACAGTATCCAAAACAAAAAAAAAAAAACAAAAAAACAAAAAAAAAGAAACACTTTCCAAAATGAAACAAAACAAAGAGAAAGGTGCTGCTTACCATCTACTCTTTTTCTAGGTCCAGTCTTCTGTCATGCTACAGTGAAATAATAAATGCACGAAGAAGAAGAAGAAAGAAGAAGAAGAAGAAGAAGAAGAAGATCAATAGTCAAGTAGTCTTTAATTAATCCACAAGAGGGTAAATCCACAACAGGAGGGTAGGAGACACACCTACAGTTAACTGACAGCTAAAAGTTAACTGACAACTTAAATACATTGGCAAATGAGGATCGTTAATGAGACACACATAACCAAACACAACAGAGTCCAGGGTGGAGACGACGGAGAGAGGAGCTAATGAGGAAACAGGAGGAGCCAGGGTGGATCCCAGGCCACAGCCATGAAGGTGACTCACAGTGGAGCTGACTGAGAGAGGAGCCATGGTAGTCCTGCAACCGAGGCAGACACAGGGAACCGGAAGGCCACAGTGGAGTGATGGGACCTAAGTCGAGCCGGAAGGAAGAGGAGCCTGACAGAGACAGAGGGATGAGGTGTAGGCAGAGGAGTGGAGTCCCGAGCCAGCGGATGGTCGACGACTGTCCCTTGGAGCCGGAGGGATGAGGGAGCCTGGTGGAGCTGGTGGACTGACAGACCATGGTGAAGATGAAGGAGCTAGGAGTCATGGTGGAGCTACTGGGTCAACGGACTCAGAGGAGAGGCTGGAGGCGGAGACATAAGATCCTCCAGCCATGTAAGGCAATGGAGACTGGCAGATTTGTGGCGATACCACCAAACAGATGGTGGACTGAGGGTGAGCAGAGAGGCTGCCAGGGGACAGCGGTGGCAAAGGGGAGGACTGGTGCAGAAGTGGTGGGAGAGAGAGGCTGGGCGGGTGTTCAGGATGATCTGGGGGCTTAGGAACAGTGTGTGCTGCCCACACACACCACAAGGCCTCTCCCAGCACCGGGAGTACCAGCAACAGGGGAATGACCACTGTGGTCATTGTCATACAGGCAGACATTTCGGGGCAGATAGAAAGTTCAGAGTAGATTTGAGATTCAGGAGAGGCAGATGATGACAGAGGAAGGGCAGGTAGTATACCTGCTCTCGCTGTCCATAGCTATCTCCCTTGTAGTGAGCACTGTTGCCGACTCACACACCTGGTTAGATGATCCGAGAGGTTTGGGCTCCGGGGCAACCTCCAGCTCTGTTGCTCTCCTCGGTGATGTTTCTCCTTGTTGATTGCAGCGGGCATGGGCTCTCCGTCTGCAGTGGGCTCAGGTTTTGGCTCTATGCAGCAGGGTGATGGTAGGCTTGGCTCTGGGTCTGGCTGTGTTCTGGATCAGGGGTAGACGCTCTCCAGACACCGGATGATGGCCTCCCTTCAACTCAGTCTAGTGGTGTCTGGGACGAGGCAATAGTAATTTGCCTCAATCCAGAACAGTGAGTTCAGGGTAGTTTCGTCTAACGGGTAGTGTAGCTGACTGACTGACTAACGAGTAATGGCGAGCTGACTGAACTCAGTAGCAGACTCCGCCAAACGAAGGTGTTTACATGGCTAAAGAGGTGAATCTAGTAGTGGTATCCATAACAAAAAACAAACAAAACACTTTCCAAACAGAAAAAAAAGGAAACTATCGCTTACTATCTACTCTTTTTCTAGGTCCAGTCTTCTGTCATGCTACGCTGAAATAATAAACCCACCAAGAATAAGATGATCAAGTCAAATAGTCTTTAATAAACCCACAAGAGGGTAAATCCACAACAGGAGGGCAGGAGACACACGTAGGGGGACAGTAGACCAGCCAGAGAACAGTGAACTGACAACAACTTAAATACATTGGCAAATGAGGATCATTAATGAAACACACCTGAACCAAATGACATAATCAAGGGGAGATAAAAACTAGGTCACAGTGAACATGAGGGATGAAAACACAGCAAAACAATCCAAATTTGTGACTATTTATTTTGTTTTATTTATTGTATTTTTTAGGACCAGGTGATATGGGTAGTATCGCTGTATATATATATATATATATATATATATATATTTTTTTTTTTTTTTTTTTTAAATAGTGATACAAAATGACTAACGCTTGGCAAACTTGACATTTCACAAATCTAAGGTACTATATTCAGATAATTTATAATTTATTATAATTGTTGTTGGGGTTTTTTTCCCCTTAAAATATCTTAGTAGAGAAGTTAATTTCTTGGTTTCTGCATGCTCTAATGGGTGATATTGTTTCAAATCATCAAATCATTTTTTGTTCATTAACAAAAACAGTAACATCTGTAAGAATTGTAACAGCCTTATATTTATAGGGTAAAATTCTGACTGTTTGAGTTAGTCCACTATTTTTATTAAAATTAACCATTGTCATCCATCGAAATCCAAATGTATCACCCAATTAGATCATGATAACCAAAGGTAAAACCACACTTATAGCACATCACTACCATGGTAAAATGTAACTATATATTTTCTATGGTATTTGCATTAAAAATAGTAGCTTTAATACATTCAGTATAAATATATGCACAAATGATTTAGCTCAATAACAACCATTACTACTTTAATACATTTATATACATTAATAATTAAAAATTCACAAGTATGTCCAACATGTCTGCCACTATACTATGATGCAGTTAGTGTTGCTACAGTAAATTACAGTTTATTTTATTTAATTTCATTTCATTTCATACCTAAAATAAGGCCACTGGCTGTTTTTGAACCAGATATCTGTCTCCTGACTGTTTCCTCTGGGAAACTTCACAATGCCACAATACTTTTATAACACTATGCAGCAATTTTGCTATGTAAATGGATTCATGCTACGTTTGAGCTTCATTACAAATGCCATTGTTTAAATGCATCTAACGCCACTTGAGATGCAGCTTCTGTGTTTTCTCTGCAGTGGATTTTGTTGACGCACATTTCTTTTGATTAGTAACAGCCCCGAATATATTGATATTAAAATGTAAAAGAAAGTAGTAAGCAAGAGCTGACAAAACACTGATGAGAATATTGCTTCAGGGACAAGTAAATGACCAATTTGTTTGTCCAAAGGACAAGCTCATGTCAAGACTTTTTGTTATGCCCTGATGTGTAAAATAAACTCCAGAATAAATTCATAAAACATGATTCAAACTGAACTGGAAAGTCAGCAAGTTCTGCTGCTATAAGACTGGATGTCATATGCCCAGTCTAACGGCAGTGTCAGTCAGCTATAGCGAAGTGCTATCACTGCTCAAAGCCAGCAGCTTCAAAGTGATTCCCCAGACTGTTTGGTCTATGGAGCTTTGTGCTTGGTAGTGTAGAACAACAGAGAATTGCAACACAACAGAGCCAGAGGCAAAATTTTGCTCTGCAGTCACAGGAACAGCTCAGTATGTTTGTGAATTTGCCGTTATAAAAACAGCTAAAATATCATTGAGTATGGATCCTTTGATCATGTTAGTGCTGAAATACACAGTAATTAAATAAATCAAATAAAAATGCTTCCAATCAACATCATGTGGAGTTAGAGTGAAAACCAGATTCTACAAGACTCAAACAAAACTACACCTCTCGAGGCTGAGACCTGTCAGTCTAAAAACAAGACCGTCCATTTTAATAACCTGAAATGATGAAAATGCTTTACATCATTTATTCCATTGGAAAAAAAAAAAAAAAAGTTATCTCGATGTATCTCCTGAGAAAAAGACTCCAGCAACTGCACTTGTCTCCTCAATAAATGAGTAAATCTCTACTCAGATTTGCCAAGATACCAAAGTCTGCAATCAAAAGTTTATACTGAGATCTACATACAGTAGATCTCATTATAAACATTTCTTTATCCAAGATCAAATGTAATAATCTGAAATGCTATCCACATTCACTTTAAAGCTCTGCTCTCTTACTTTAAGTCAATAGTTGTCTCATTTATGTCTATTTTTATCTCTCCCCATGGGTTTTTAGGAGAAACATTCGAGATTAAGTTATTACTTCAATGAAACAACTGAGAACTCCATTAAGTCTCCTGAGCTATGAGGTCCTCTGGAATTTCAAATAGTGAGTTACTTGTTACAGTGGCAGAGTAGGCGTTCTGAGCCATGCAATTCTTGCAAATTCACTGTAATGTTAAAGATAACGTGTCAACTAGTAATTGAAGTAATTATCACCTTTAGTAGTCTGGAAATAGACTGCAGTCCTTTCTGAGATCATAAACCAAAACCTAGACCATTACACAGAGTAACGAAAACGAGAGCCAGAATTTCTGTGTGTAGCAGGTAGAATGATGTTGATAACATGAAGTACGTTTTCATACAGTTTTGCATTTGAACTCACAGAACCTTGGCTATGGGGATAATCGGTGCTGCATCACTGCAGTTGCCCCTGTGTGGAAAGCAAGATAGCAGATATTGCCATGTTAACTTCCTGTATAGGCCGACAGTCACACTAGATAAAGAGTCCTACAGAGATATTGACCCACAAGAGATATTGGCGACTAAAACAACATCCTATTTGGCCATGTCTGTCTTACAAACTATATGTAAAATATTTTAGGAATGCATTTTAAGAAGCAAAAAACTAAATAATGATTATAAGTTATATATGGGAAGCTTGTTTCTGCCACAGGAAAAGAAAAGAAAAGAAAAGAAAAGAAAAGAAAAGAAAAGAAAAGAAAAGAAAAGAAAAGAAAAGAAAAGAAAAGAAAAGTCCTAATTGTGAGATATGAAATTGCAATTGCAGTTTTGCAAGATGTATTTCTGTTTTTGTTTTTTTTTAATTAAAAAGAAAATTCTGAATGTTAAACTTATAATTGCAAATATAGATAGTTTAGACTAGTTTTGAATTACAAGATGTAAGAAAATATGAGTTGTAAATTACAGTACAGTACAGTAATAAGTTTCTTGTATAGTATACAAGATTTTCTAACTAAAAAGTCAGAATTCTGAGTTGTCAACTTGCAATTCTCCAAAAAATAAAAGAAAAGAAAGAAAGAAAGAAAGAAAGAAAGAAAGAAAGAAAGAAAGAAAGAAAGAAAGAAAAAAAGTCCAACTTGTGGGATGTGAACTTGCAATTCAAAGAAAAATAATAAAATAATAAAAACATAATTATGAGATGTAATTCAGAGACAACAAGTTATGTTATATGTAAACTTTCATATCAGAGTTATCTACCTGCAATTTTGAGAAAAGAAAAGAAAAGAAAAGAAAAGAAAAGAAAAGAAAAGAAAAGAAAAGAAAAGAAAAGAAAAAACAAAACTGTAAGACATGGAATTGTGAGATATAAATGCACAATTCTAAGAAAAATAATTCAGAATTGCAAAATCTACAAAAAAATAATGTACACTCACAAAATAAAATAAAATAACATAAAATAAAATAAATAAAAATACAGAATTACGAGATGTAATTCAGAGAAAAAGGTCAGAAATGTGATATGTAAACTTACAGTGACGTGTTTTTCACTTGTATACTATGCATGATTTTTTTCGGACTATTTTTTTCTGAATAGTCAGAGTTGTCAACCTGCCATTCTGGAGAAAAAAATGTGAGATTTGTGAGATTTTATCTCCCCCTAAAAGTAATAACGCAACATAAATGGAACAAAACTTGAGCCATCCATTGTTAATTTACAGTGTGATGTTCTGCATTCAGATTTACGTATGTTGGAAGCCCTCCATTGTTCTCTCCCACCTTTTCTTGGCCTCTAATCAGCCATTGAGATGACGGGTCAGACCTACCTCTGTCTCTGCATTCTCTCGCGCTCTGCAAGCTCCTTGATAAAAGGCTGTTTGAACTACAAAGCAAAAGGTTGAGACCACATTCATGTCTATGCATGGATAACTTAACAGGGCACCCTTACTGTCATCTATTGAAGGCTGTTGTTAGAAAAAAAAATGGCTGTGATCTTTTAGCCACACAACGGCATTGGAGGCAACTAGTAATTTGTGATGTCAGCAGTGGGCTGAATGTCCTCCCATGATCCTCCTCTTTGAGTCACACAGGAAAAACTGTGTGATCTTTGTAAGGTGACGTGCGGCTAATTAAGAGGAAAGAATAGCATGTCCTTCATCAGTTTAAAAGGAAAAAGTTGAGGATGACTGAAAACAGAATAAAGAGGATGTTCATGAAGGATGTTCACTTTTTGTAGATTTTTGTTCCATGTTTTTAGTTTTGCTTTGCAGGCACATATTTCCAAGAAGCCACTTTTGTTCATAGGGACTATTGGGACTACATCACTTTTAAGAGCCCTACAAAGAAATAGCAAATGTAAATTTTAATATAAACAGAAAATTGTTGTTAATAAGATGTTTAAATCAGTACACTCACATTGTGTTTCATAACTATTTTATGCTTTTGGTGGCTAGTTAATATGAATTTATATGATCTCATTTATGTTTTCATACAATCTGCTTACTCCCAACTGTTACATTTTCAAATGAATCAAATCATGCAAATGCATATTAAATCGCTACTTCATAAAACAGTAGTTGTCTAAATAATTAAATGTAATGTAATGTAATTTAATTTAATTTAAATAATTTAATCTATAATAATTTAATTAAAAAAAAAAACATAAAAAAATAGGGGAGACCGGGGATTAAAGTAACACTTTTTGGTTGAGCATCAGTAACTCAGTGGTTGTTTGTGCTAGATATCTCAAACTTTGATATACGGTAGCCACATTTGTCTGCTACAAATAAAACTCACTTGGACGTGTACTGCATAATCACAGATTATGTCAGTTAATGTCAAATAGAAAGAGCTCCATTGTAACAACCTACTTCACTACTGGGGTGAGTTGTAACACAGGCTGGGGATAAATAGATGTAACAGTAAGAAGTAATTTGCTGAAACAATTTATGCAAAAACTTGATTGATGAACAAAGAATATATATATATATATATATATATATATATATATATATATACACATGTATATATATATATATATATATATATATATATATATATATATATATATATATATGTGTGTGTATATATATATATATATATATATATATATATATATATATTTTTTTTTTTTTTTTTATAAAGTGAACCAAAGTGACAAAACATTATACTGTATTCATTTAGGACTTTAAATTTAGCACAAAAACAATTGCTGTGTGTTTGTTTGTGTGAGTGTGTGTACTGTATTCAGTCACTAGCTTTGTTGCCGTCTACCTATTTTTATGTAAATTTTGGAATATCGCATAAAAAAATGAGTTCTGAAAAAAAAAAATTCTAAACGTGCACAAAAAAATGTATGTGCTTGTTTGAGGTGGATAGTGTTTTTATACACTGCCCTCCAAAAGTCTGGAAACGCCCTAGAAAAGTGGGGTTTTGGACAATATTGGCATGAATCCTTTTTAATTTGTGATAATTTTGCACTGATAAGACCTAACAAAAACTACGAAACATATTTTATTACATAAGCAGTTTATACATAGAAAAAACTTAAATTTATGATTCATCAAAATATCCACCATTAGCAGCTATTACAGCTCTGCATAATGTGAGCCTAAATTTATTATATTCTAAACTTAATTGGCAATCAATTGTTAAAGCTATTAAGATGTGCTGACCCAAAAATCTTTTAAAAACCTGGGCCAAGTTTAAACCAGTAACCAGGCATCACAGCTGGCAAAGGGGCATGTCTGACTTTGACATGTATATACTGTCATTATGATGTAATCAAAATGAAAATTATTACTGCTGTTCTTCAATGATAATGTCAAGTTACTTTAATGTATTTGCACCAAAAAGTGATAAGGATTTATACTGATATCGTCAAAAACCACACTTTGCCAGGGGTGTTTCGAAACTTTTGGAGGGCAGTGTACAATAAGAAGATGTGCATAAACTATGATGGAAACACATTTTACATAAATCCCTTGATGTGCAACAAAAACCTGTGGTTGTGATTAGATAACTGGAATCACTGGAATCATCATAAGGAGTTGGTTGTAACATTTTTAAAGAACTGTTACAACTATCCCCACCTCAAACAGTTAAAACATAGCAAACTGTTTTAGCATGTGGGTTTTCAGTTAGCATGATTGCAAAGTATCAAAATAAACTAGAGAAACGGCTACTTTAGGTTATGTAAGTCAAAAAAATGTATCTACAGCACAATGACTGCTAGGCAAACAAAAAATATTAATTAAAAATAAATAAATAAATAAATACTTCCTTTCCTGAAAATCTTTTTTTTTTTTTTTTTTTTTTGGTGGGGGTAATACAATCTACAAAGTTGCTAACGTTCAAATGCCACTTCTCCTGTAACATTACAAAAGTGAATGTCGTGCATGATATTGATGACATCACAACAGCTCCTTTCTGACTTGTCAAACTGACAGTGTTACAACTAACCCCGTGTTACAACACTCCCCAATCTCCCCTATTTATGTTTATATGCAGTAATATGTCAAAGTTTGGGATGAAGAATATATATATATATTTTTTTTTTTATGTAATATATTTTGCAATGACAAAGCTGAATTTTCAGCAGCCATAACTTTAGTTTTCTTCATTCTTCTGTGTCACATTATCATAAATCATTATAATGTCCTGCTTTTGGTTTATGAGCAATATTTCTGACAAGACAAGAAAAGACAAAGAAGAAAAACAACCACTGCAAACCATGTTTTTTTTTTTTTTTTTTTTTTTTTTTTTTCAGATTGTATGTGTCATTTAGGGGTCAGTTTATTTGAAATACTATTTTGTAGACCATGGAAGTTTGCTGTAGTAAATAGTCTCCTAAGAATACCACAATCATAGAATCATAGAAGACTCTGCAGCAGTCTTCCCAAACGGTTGCACAGAAAGCATAACAAAATTGCCAAAAAAAAAAAAAAAAATTAACAAGACTTTGATAAGTACTGAAAAAGATAAGTACTGATTATTTTCACAAAATAACTCAAATAAAATGTAATGTGTAACTTAATTCTAAGCCCCTCAAACAAAATGTACAGAACAAACTAGATAATACTAAGTGGATGAAACATTTCTGAAATTGACTCATATTTTGTCTTTGAGTCACATCATTGTGTTTGTAATATTGGACTATTTTACTTTGTCATTGTTCATATTAAATTGCACTTGGGCTTATCGTCTTGTGTCATTGTGTTACAGGAGCGGACAGTTCTGGATGTTGTTTAAGTCTTAATGACCTGCAGCAGTGTGGCTTTCATTTCAAAGTCCATTTGTGTGAAATCTTTAATGATATTTTTTTTCTTTACAAAGCCTCAAATGGCCATACTGAGTCTGAATTGGAAATTTGTCCAAAGTGGAAAGATGACGTGTGTGAATCCGTCCAACAGCTTTGAATGAATGTTTTAACTGTCAATATATACATTTAGTGCCTGGCTGTCTTCAGCCTATGAATAAACTACGAATATTGTAAGTAAACAAGTATATTAAGCATATATTAAGTATGGCAAGCTTGAACCACATATATAAGTGTCAAGCTTGAACCATCAATACACATCAAAGGAATAGTTCACCCAAAAATGAAAATTTGCTTACCAAGATGTAGAAGAGTTTGTTTCATCATCAAAATATATTTGGATAAATGTAATTAACAATAATTCAGTTTAACTTGCTCATCAGTGGATCCTCTGCAGTGAATATGTGCCGTCAGAATGAGGATTCAAAGAGCTGATAAAAACATCACAATAATCCACACCACTCCAGTCCATCAATTAACATCTTGTGAAGTGAAAGGCTGTGTGTTTGTAAGAAACAAATCCATCATTAAGACATTTTAACATTATACCATTGCTTCTGCCTTGACCCACTGGTCTGTATTTTAGGGATTTCAGGGGATTTCTGAAAAACCACCAACAAAGACACAATGGACTAAGAGTGTATTGGACATTATGCCATTTGAAGCCTTGAGTTTTTCTCCTTAAAAACAATTTCAGTTCTACAAAAAACCTTTTCTCTCCCGTTTGGGAAACAGTTTGGGTTGGATGTTGAAGAAAAGACTGTGTAACATTGCTTGAGTTGTGATGAACATATTACTGAGTGACTTGCCTTATCTTTTGTCTTTTCCTCGCAATTACTTTGCTCTCGACTGTGACAATATGATTGTTTTACTATGACCCTTTTGAAGACTGTTATTAATGTGTTTTTTGTTGTTGTTGTTTGTTTGTTTTGCTTCTGGCCAAAATATGAGTCTCCATAAAAACGCTGGAAACGTCCATCTCCTGTTGTCCTGTTGTACCATCATATTTGCTTAGAACTGTTTTGGGCTCTTTTCTCTTGTAAACAATGATATGTGCATATTTCTCTCCTGATTCAGACAAAATTATTTTTTCACTGGGAAGAACAAAATTATGGATTAAGGATTTGTATTCAGCTGGAAGCAAGTTTGTTAATTTAAAACTTTCTTAATGATGAATTTGTTTCTTACAAACAGAGAGTTTCTCTTCACAAGACTTTAATGAACTTAAGTCATGTGGATTATTATTTATTTATTGTGTGTGTGTGTGTGTACCTGATATTTGTCACATTATGGAGACCAAATGTCCCCACAAGGATAGTAATAACAGTAAATTTTGACCTTGTGGGGGCATTTTTTAGGTCCCCATGAGGAAACAGGCTTATAAATCATTCAGAATGATTTTTTTTTTCTTTTTTTTTTCAGAAAGTAAAATGGAATATCCCCATAAAACATGGAAACACAACATGTGTGTGAACAATTCCTTTAACTAAATTAGAATAGTATTGTATATGTTTGGATTTTGCAAGGGAAACTATTATCTGGTACATCAAGCAGCACGCATCTCTGCCAAGGTAGGCAGTTCAGTAACAACTACTGTATTAAACAATTGTGCTGTTTTGACATTCATGTGCATCAGTCAAGCATTTCACAAGCATTTCACGGGTCATGGATGTTCGATGTGTGTATATAATTATGGCAGTTGGCCAGCTGGCGAGCAGTTAATGGTGCTTCAACAACTCATGCTTCTGAACAATAACAACACTCATGCATACTATACAGAACCATGTGTAGCACTAATGTAATATAAGTGCCAACAGATCTAAACCATTATTATAGCAATCCTCAGATGCTATATGTAGTAAATTTCCAAAGTTCACAAGTGGCTGTAAATTTTTAGATAATTCTTAGCAGACACTGTGTATCAAGACATATGCTGAAGAGACAGCAAAAACAGGTATTTGAACAGAGAGAAACCTGTTGTTAGGAAAGCCTGTCAGGAATCAATTAGCTCTCCATCTCAGACACTGTGAATGGCAAGGTGCGAGGGAAATCGCTGTCTAATTCCCAGAGGTGCTCTGTCAGTTGATGGCCTATCAATTCTGCATCCACTCTTGTCCTCTGGTAAATGAGGTGTAGATGACTCAAACAGTGCTGGGGAAAAAAAAAAAAAAACTCATTTAGCAAAACATCTGCTTGTCAGGTAAGAAATCATTTGATAGACAGTAAGTGGAACTCATCAATTAAAAGAATGAGTAGACATGAGCAGATAAAATGTCCAGCATGCTGATTATTTATTAATGCATGTATGCATGCATCTATTTAGCAGCACAGACGCTCTGGAAAAAAAAAAAAAACTAAACAAAAAAACTAAAAAAAAAAAAAAACAAACAAAACAAAACAAAATATGCCTCTATGTACTTTTTTTCAAAACTCAAAAAAACATACCTGTAAACACAATTCACTGGAATTTTTCAGTTGAAATTATCATTAGTATCAGTAAAACAACAATAACTTTTATTCTTTTTTCACAAACTTAATAATCACAAACTATTAAATGGGCCACCGGATGCCCATTAAAACAATACCCTTTTTACCTTGTCAAAATGAGCTCTGCAAAAATCATCCCATTCTGAGGGATTGTTCCTTTAAATGCAAATGAGCTCAGCTCGCCCCGCCCCTCTCTACTCTCTGTGGAGTGACAAGCCTGTTTACTTTAGCCGCATTTAACTGCTTTAGCTGCTAAACTTGCTAACTAGCAGGTTGTTAGGAAAGGTGATTGCAGAGATTCATAATAAACCACTTATACTCTCTTCTGCTGTAGGTGAAGCTGGATCACGAATGAATTGCGCAAACATAGACGGATATATGTAGATCGGGAGGCGCATTCCCTTCACAAACAAACCTAATCCACTGCGTCTTCAACGGCTCAGATGTCGGGAGTAAATGGCGACCATTATGTTCATTATTACATCCAGCAACACAACACCTCAATCACTCAATTGGAGATATTCTTGTCTAACTTACATCCCTGCTCCGGCATCGAAACAATGGAGGTCTGACTGTTACAGCTGATGTAGGGCGAGTCTGAGGTAAGATGCTCATGTCAATCAACTATCGTGGGAGCGGCCTCTGTGGGTGTGACGCCACACCGACATGCATCTGAGAATGGCTCGATTTGAAAAAGGGGATATTATTTTTACAGATGAATTAAAAACCACTGCATGGATTTTTATCATTATAGGGTAGATTTGTACATACACTGACAACACACATCAGTGTTCAAACAACATGTAAAAGTGAACTTTGCATACGATGACCCCTTTAACCTACCTTTGATTACATAAAACATGTCACTGTGGTAAAATAAATGCAAATATCCTACAGCCAATGACAACTTGACCACAATAATTACAAAATAATGGTCAAATCAACAAGATAAAATCAATTAAGCATCAGTCAGTTCAAGTCATTCTAGGCTTCAACTGGCCTTGCCATTTGGTTTAATGGGTGAGGCTTGACTCACAGAGACCACAGATGTCACTGACTATTAATGTGCCACATTGAGTGGGATGAAAAATAATAGCAGTGATTTCAAAATGTTGCCAGCCAGAGAGGTTAAAGGAACACAGCACCATTTGAATGTCTGTCAGCTCTTTAATTAAATATTCTGTTTTGTACCATCCATAATTATTCTCTTATGGTGTTTTAAAAGGGGAATATTAGACAGTCACAAACTGGCACCTCTCAAGTAAAGCCATTATGGCTTACAAAACAATGTAATTGTTCACAACGGCAGAATCAGAACAGTCCAGAGAACTGAGCATTTAATGAACGTGTCACTAAAGGCACTATTTTCTCATTTTAATGAAGTCTGTGCCACTAACAAAACTGCAGAATAACATGAATGCTCATCTCCTTCTACCATATAAATCTGCTACTATTCACAATACTGTCATTGCTTCACTGATGCTCAACAGAATGGTAGAACTGCCTTTAGAAAAGGAAAGGAAAGGAAAATAGAAGACATCATTGCGACTCTGAATATGCAAGGACTTGATTGTCCTTTGAAACAAATCCACTGGCATATTAATTCTCTCCTAGATGGTTCAAGGGGCAACAAACTCTTCCAAGCAAGCAAGTCTCATTAGTTGTTGTGGCCCAAAGTATTTGAAGTCACAACTGCATGAAGAAAACATAATTAAAAATAGCATTAAAAATGAGTAATATAGCTCACTTTCATATAAAATATTTCACAAAATGTTTGTTAGGTTTCAAAAATAACTTTTTTTTTTTTTTTTTCAGAAATAAATTCTGATATTCGGGGTAAAAAAAAAAAAATAATACTAATCAAAAATATTGAGATGTGCAAGTGTTTTCAAAACTGGTAATAATATATTAATCAAATCAGCTTATTAGAAGGATATCTGAAGAATCATGAGCCACTGAAGAATAAAATAATTGCGTTGTCAACACTGGAATAGACTGCATTTTAAAATATATTAAGTTGGGAAAATAAATAAATAAAATAAATAAATAGTAATAACATTTCACAATGTTTTTACTCTATTTTCGATCAAATAAATCTAATAAAAACATCCTTGGTATAGCATATGAGACTTCTTTGAAAAATCTTACTGCCCTTACCAAAAAGTAGTATACTTCAAGTTTATTTTATTAAGTATACTTAAGTAAAGTTCAAGCATATTTTTAAGTATACTTTTGTATATTTACTACATAATGTCAGTGTACTAGCAGTATACTTTTAAGTGTACTATTTCAATAATCCTTGGGACTAAATTGGCCCACAGTATACTTGAAGTATAACAGTAGTAAACATTGAGTGCACGACTAATTTACATCTGTTTTCAGTTTGTTACTACAAGTGTACTAAAAGTGAATTTATAGGATTACTGATAGTTTACTAATTAAATACTTTCTATGCATTTTACACTTTGTGCTGTACTTGTAAGTTTTCTTTAAGTGAACTTTACGTCATACTTTAAGTATACTACTATGTCCCTATTTAGGTATAAATGTGTATATGTTTTGTTATATGAATATCTGATCATACAAAACATCAAAAGAAAGAACAGGGTATCTGCTTGTAAACAAAAATATTTTATTGTAGCTTCATGCATTATTTTTTTAAACACTTGAATGTGGGTAAGTTTCATAAATAAATAAATAAATAAATAAATAAATAAATAAATAAAAAGACTACTCATGATCATCAAAACGTAGATGGAGCTGATCAACACAAAACTTGACAGTCATTATTACCTCTTCATGTCATTCCATAACGTTACACAGTTTTACATATCTATGGTTTTGATGCTGAGGATTGTGTTAGATTACATGTGGAAGCATGTTCTTTTGGATTCTTCTTCGCTTGTGTTTTGGAAATTCTGTACAGAAGATTTGCAATTGTGCCCCTAGCCTTTATCAATGAAAGCACGGATTATCAGCACACAGGTATAGCTCAAATAAATTTAGACCTTTTCTAAATATAAGTCAAGTATACCTAAATGTCCTTTTAAGTATATTTCTGAGAAGTATATAAAGCACATTTCTGAGAAGTCCATAAAAAGTAGACTGAAAGTATACTTTCCTATTTTTAGTTTACTAATAGCACACTTAAATAAAATTATTTTTTATTAGGGTGACCCGGAACTATTTTATACTTGTGGATCATCTGAATGCATGTTACTTCTTTAATTATTTCAGGTAGGAAACTAATTCATTTATAATTTATCCCTTATTTTAAATATTCAAAAATTATTCTTAATTAATACCAAATTTATGAAGTCTTTAAATTTGTATAGAAGTTGGCTTATTCTTAAGGAGACGGGGACATGAGAGTGTTCCAAAAAAAAAAAAAGTGTAAGCTAATACAGACAATAAGGGAAATATAATGAAACAACAGTGAGAAAATACTATGTAGTTGTAGGCAGGGGGTATTATTGTATGTATGCGCCCTTCTCCGTGTGCCCAAAGAGTAGGTTACACCATTACACCACCTTTGTGGGCCCCTCTTATCAAAGAGCCTGGTACGATGTTCCTAGTGTTCCATCGCTCGTAGTAAGGCACACATTCTTGCATTTAAAAACAGAGTGGAATTGGACACAAGGGTCTTGAAATGTGTTTGAAAAGTTTAATAACCTGACACTGCGTCATAAAAATACAGCTTTTACTGGCACGGCAATAATACAGGCTTTGTGAATGGCACTTCGATTACAGTGGCTGGCAGCTGTCTGTCTGTATCCCCATTGGTTGTTGCTGCATTGCACCAATGCTCATTTGCATAAAGTTGAACTCTGCTCAACTTTGTCTCATTTCCAGCTTTCTCTGTTCCTCACGTCGCCTCAAATTCTTATTGAAATTGAATAAAGTTTTTGCATACACTTTACCGCTTGGTTGTTGCAAATTACCGTCATTTTTAACTCCCCTTTAGGGTGAGGTTTGGGTTAGAGTATGCGTAATACATTTGCATATAACACATAATGCTGTTGGCTACTTGTACAACTCACTCAAAAATTTAACAACTGCACATCCATTCTCTGAAATGCATGTAAAGAATGTTTTCGTACACCAAAATATACTACTAAATAAGAATGAGTCATACAGACTATTGTCCTTGTTATCTGGCAAAGAGACCTAGAAGCTTGGATTAGCTCACCACTTGTAGGCTGCGCATTTGTGTGGTCTTTTTAAGAGCAGGAGCATTAGTCATTAGAATGTGACTGAAAAACAGTAAAGTCTGTGCCATAAGAAGCAGCTAGGAGAAATCACTGAACCCTTAAAATTATGTTTATAGCCTTTTCAATTGCAATCACAAATTGGCAGACATAAATAGTGCAATAAGACCTGCTATTTCCTCAGTAAAACACAGTAATGAATACAGAAAATTGGCACTAATAGTGTGATCGAAACATGATATATAGCTCATTGTACACACTTTCAACACTCTCATGTAATTCACTTAATTACTGAAGAAAGCTATTGGATCTGTGAATATGCATAGACTATTCCTCTTTAAGCGTTTTTTTTTTTTTCCCAATAAAAAATGTGTTGAATACTTAAAGACACTTACTTAAAATTACTTCAAGACATTATAGTAAAGGATTGAGTTGAGCGAATGCAGTGAGTTTATATAAGACTTATTTCTGATATGCCTTTGATTGCTTGCATATCTTCCAATACAAGCTGACAGTTTCAAACTCATCTACAGAAAACCCTGTCAATTAAGTTTTTTGCTGGATCACTTAGACTCTATATAAAGTGCTATTTATCTTCTTGCTAACATCTGCTTAATTAACCCACAGGGCCTGTGATACTTCAATGTATGAGTCATATAAGTTGCTTCCACTTAGATGAATTTAATTCTGAGGGCCAGATTTTCTAACAGCTTGGGCCAACGCAAACCCTCTTTTGAAGTTCTAAAATGACTGCCAGGATTTACTGAAGACAGGAAGTGAAGCAATAGCGATAACAAGGCGTGGACAATTATTATTGAGGCTGACCTGAAAGGGTTAGTTCACCCAAAAATGAAAATTAGCCCATTATTTACTCTAGGCATTTAATACCTTCCAGGCATCCTAGGTGTATATGACTTCCTTCTTTCAGACTCTGGCTCTCCTAAGCTCTATCATGGCAATAGGTGGGTGTTTCTCCTCATCAGTCCAAAACAAGTCCAATAAAGTGCATCCATCCATAATAAAAAGTGCCTCACATGGCCCCGGGGGGTGAATAAAGGCCTCCTATAGCAAACTGATGTGTTTTTGTAGAAAAATATCCATATTTAAAATGTAAGGATCACTTTAACTTACACCACATGGTTGTACACAGAAGCAGCTGTGGGCAGATGAAGTAGGATGACGGCATTCTGACTGCTCAGAAGTGACGAATGTGAACGCGCCATGGAGAAACCAAAACAAAACAACGGTCAAAAATTAGAAGTACAAAATGAGGATTTGTCAAAAAAAATGTTGCGGGATTTCGATATAAACCAAGAGGAGACTGGTTTGGAAAAGTATGAAAACTTATTTTCTTTGCTCCTGTAAACAAATATTGGTTTTCACGAGACTCACAGGCGCATACGCAACGCATACGTCCTATTTCATCCGCCTGGAGCTGCTTCCGTATACAACCAGTTGGCGCAAGCTAGTGCGCCAAAAGTGCTTATTACGTCTAAATATGGATATTTTTCTAACAAAAAAATGCATTAATTCACTACAGGAGGACTTTTTTACCCCTCAGAGCTGTGTGAGGCATTATTATGGATGGATGCACTTTATTGGACTTGTTTTGGACTGATGAAAAGAAACACCCAACCATTGCCATGACAGAGCTTGGGAGAGCCAGGGTAATTTTCAATGTACCTCCAATTGTATTTGTCTAAAAAAAATATACACCTAGGATGCCTGGAGGGTGAGTAAATAATGGGCTAATTTTCATTTTTGGATTAACTATTCCTTTAAAGCATATGCGTTTGTATGGGTTTTTCTCTTTCAGACGCAGCATATTTTATTGAATAATGTAAGGTGATTTAATAAAGTTTATGCTATAGTCAGTGTCCTGTTTTTTGTGCTATTATTTAAAAAAAAAGTTTGTTTTAACCCATTTTGCGCCTGTGTTGTTAGTAAATTATCGTCAGCTCTGTTTGTTTGTGACCTTATGCTAATTTGTGCTGCCCGTGGTGTTGTGTTGTGTTGGTCATTATGGCAATATGTGTCTGTGTTTTTTAATTTGCGCATTGTCGGTAGAACAGACACAAACAACTTTGTATTTCTATTGGCACTTTTATTGGAGTGTGCTTTTATTTTGTAAAAGTATTTTGTATTTTTATAATTATTGCTGTAATGTAATAAATACAACTAAAACAGCAACAAACAAGAAAAGTGAGTATGAGTATAATGACCAATTGTGATAATTTCCCTAGACTTTTTAATAAAAATTACTAATATATTTGTATACCAGTTTACTGTATTTGCTATAGATAAATAAATACATATATACATATATACATAACCCTATTGGTAAATATATATATATATATATATATATATATATATATATATATATATATATATATAGTCCAGTGGTTCTCAATTAGTTTTAGTTCTGAAGTTCTGAAATGACAGGGAGTTTGATTGACAGAGTAGATTAATGTCGTGGACTTGAACTTGAAAAATGTTGTGTATTGATAATGGTGTATTTTATTGAAATGGTGTGTCTTTCTGTAGCTGAAATAACATACTTTCTAATGTTCATTCATGTTTATTTTGTGCTATAACTAGTACAGAGGAAGAGATGATTTGTTTATGTGGTGCTTGAACTGAGACTATACAGTGATCTGTCACAAAAATAAAAAATAATAAAAAAAAAACTGTATTTATTGTTATTGAAAGCTGAGACTTTGTTATATACCTAAAGTAACCTGCTCTGTCTGTTGGTGTGTTGTCAGTGCCCTCTTTGCAATGTATTCACTGTGTGACAACACAGTGTGTGGTGTGAGAGTGCCATGGCTTGTTGGACATAGAAACAGTAACAAAGGGGGCGGGTCTTCTTTTTTTTATGTGTTTGAACACATACACTACAAAACGTGGCATTTTGTTCAAAACCTTACAGTTGTTAAGATAGCCTATGTGAAATTATCCCTGCTCTTTCCTTTTATGTCCACTTTACCAGCAGAACAGGGCAATGATGCGTTTTGAGCTTTAGAGTGAGTGAATGCAGCACTGGAAACAGCAGCATACTGGACCAAGACTCCCAGAGATGTGCCACTACCAACCAACTGTGTAATTAAATGGAAGCTCTTCTGCATATGGAAAGAGAAACAGAGAATGGCCCAATATTGAAATAGTGCACTTACATGCATATGGAACCAGTGAACTGAATTTGTGCAAGATGTAATACATTTAGAATGAATGTTGAAAAGGAGTGGATAAAATGAATGAAAAAAAAAAAGAAGCATAGTATCGATTCTCTGCTTTTCTGAGCTGCGATAAGGAAAATGAGCTTTACTCTTTCCTTTAAGCGGATTGAGAAAAATCACCATCCTCTTTCCTTTTCTCCCAAATGTAAGTCTAATTATCGGACCGGTGTTTCACAGTCTTTGCTCCATGTTTGTGGTAGGCTGATTAGAGGTCTGCTTCTGAGGTTAAGCCTGTTTTATGCAGGAGTCTTGAGGTAGCACTCGTGTTGCTGTGAATGTGCATGTCCAATAGAGACTTCAACAAAAATGCATTCATTTTAATACTAATAAAAAAAAAAAAAAAAAAATACATAAAAATATTAAATTAAATTAAAAATAAATAAATCAAAAATAAAGTTTCCTTTGATCTTTTGAAATGAGAGCACAAAATGTCCTTCTAAGCTTGAAAATACCAGTCAGAACTATTGAAATGAAGCTACTGAACTAATGAATTGCAAACAAACAAATGAATAAACAAAATATAATGTGCAACTAAATGGCTGTAAATTCTGATTTTGCTGCAAATAAATATCAGAAAAAAAATTTAGGAAAGAAAACAGAATACAAAAGTACAGAAGTATCTACGTTAATAAGAACACATGCAAATTGCTTTTTAAGAGTAACTCTCCATGAAACTTTCATAAACAGTTGAAAGGCTTGCCACAATCACAAGTGCAAATTATTTCCATCACAGTCGTCTGTATTGACAGTGTTCATCTGGATAGTGTTTGGCTATGATTAACACTTCACCCATGCCAGCAAGCACCTGCCAGTGTTTATTGAGCCCTGCGCTACAAAAATGACAATGTTCTCGCCTGAAATGGCTTTTGAAAGCTTGTTTGATAGAGCCAAGATTTCCATTTTCTTGTTTCTGTCTCACTCTCGCTCTTTCTCTTTTGAAGACAAGAGCATCAAGATGTCATCTGTTCTGGCAGCCCGTGAGAGGTCTAGCGTGCTGCCTAACCCTGACAATAGTAGATATAGACCCGCAGCCATGCCAGATCCCCAAGATCAATGGGGAGCCAAAGTTAAAATGGGGGTTGAGGAGTTTTCCTTTATGTGGTGAAAATACTTTAGAAAAAAAAAAACTTTTGCCTATATCTTTGAACTGGAGAAGTACATGTACTTCAAATGTCCTACGATCAAAGAGGGTGCTAATACGCATGTTTGAATCAAATTTCACAGATCAGACTTGTTGCGCACTTAAGTTATTTGAGGTGTTTCAAATGTACCCCTGTACCAACTGTACCCAGTCTACCCTACAGCACTTCGTGGGTTTTTGAAAGTGCTTTAGAAAGCAAGCATTTTAGAAGAAAATACTTAATTGCATGTCAATTTTAATGTGATACTTACTGATTGATTTATCTTTCTTTTTTTTTCTTTTCTTTTTTTAAGTGCCATTACTAGTATTCCATAGGCATGACTATTTTTTCAAGCTATATGGTGACAGACAGTTTATCTTTTATCAGTACACCCATTCAGTGTAGAATATGTTTATTTGGTAGATCCACTTTAGTGTCGCTACATGTAAGTGAATAAGAATGAACACTGATTCGTTCATAATCAAAACACCTTGACTTTGCTTTCAAGCACCAAGGTTTTTGTTGAGACTGGATAACTTGGGCTGCACAGCCTCCAGACACAGAGAGCGGAATAGTTCAATTCACTTCATCTTAGGAAAGAGGATAATACATGAACATGCCAGCCGTTATCATGGAATTTCTTCATCTGTAATGGTTAAATCAGCAGATTCGGAGTGCTGAGGAAAGGCAGACCTTAATCAATGTCACGCAATAGCTGCCTTATCTGCAAAAGCAGATGCCTGTCCTGTTATTTATAGATTTGCTTCCCTCTTTGCTTGTCACTTTAACGTTCAAATACAACTGTTGTGTGCAAGGAGGAAATATCTTATTTGTTAATAACTACACAAGGAAGGTTTTAAAGCTGGGTCGAGAACTGATAACCTCACGCTATGTCTAGAAGCTATAGTTCAAAGTCACAGTGAGTGGCACAGGCCACTTAAACACCAGAAAACATTGCAAAACTTACTTACTCTGCATGAATGAGGATGGTGATCTACAAAAGCAGAGGAATTGTTGACTAGGATTTTCACAACAAGTGTCATAGTTCATCTCCTCGCGTTATCTGATGTCTGAATTGCTGTTATCAGTGGAAACAGCTGCTTTTGGGGATGTCTGCGATGCTGAGGTGGACAGAGTGCTTATTAATATGGAGTAAAGCCTAGCACATTTGTGTCATTAGATTCCAGTGACACTGCTGCTCTGAGACAGACCCCTGCTGTAAGATATGTTGAAGAGCTCATTGAAATTCAGATGCTTGCCTCACATTCGCATTCAATGATAAATCATTTCACTGACTCTTGAGACATGGGACAAAATGTCCTACAACTTTACCTGCCATTAGTTATTAAAATAGCAACATTTCCACTTAGTAATTCATCAGAGGTGAACACCAGAATGTTCTTATGCATCTGATGCATCATTTCCGTTTTTGAATATCTTGCATTTGCGACTTTATTTTTCATAACTGTGGCTTTATGACTCAAACTATGCCTTTATATTTCACAGTGTGACTTTTTCCCCCTTGCAGTTGCATATTCTTTATATCTGGCTATTGCAACTTTTTTTTATAAGCTGTTGACCCAAAAAAGCGAGCGTTTAAGGACACAAATAGTTGTAGATGGCCGGGTATTTCACGTTGAGCCATTCAGTTGGATAATTTCTCCAGTGAAAGGAAGGTAAGGAAAAGGAGCACTGACACAGACCAATAAAATTTAGTTTCTCAATATATCTCCTCCTGTCATGTTTACATAGGGTGGTGAAATAATCCTTTGACATGGTTAAAAATAATAATTGTTTCCTGTCATGATTAAGTTTCCCTCCAGTAGGTGTAGTTCTCAGAGTATGACACGTTGTGCTCTATTTTGTGTCCTTAAATGCTCGGGGGGCCCTTTATTTTATTTATTTATTTATTTGTTTTAGCTTGTTTACTGTATACCTTGTCATATTGCAGTTTTTAAACATTGTTCAGCTTTTTTGTTATAAGTCAGAAATGACAAGGAGGCAGCTTCCCGCAATACAAAGTCAATGGAGAGTGTTGGATTGTTTCCGGTGGACGTGGCTTTCAGATTATGATGCATGTTGCTCTGTCTATATTGTGACTTTATCATGCAGTGCAATTTTTTGTGCCTTTATGTCTCACAATTACATCTTGCAAGTGCAACTTTATTGCCCATAATTATGAATTCATACTTCATAATATGTCTATATATCCTCCTGCATCATTATTGCAACAATATTTTAATTTTCTCATAATTGCATCATAATATTACGGAAGCCCATTTTTTCCACTGGGAAAAAAAAAAAAAAAAAAAAGTAATTGTGAGTTGTTATCTCACAATTCTGATTTTTTTTTTTTTTTTTCTTCTTGCAATTGAACTATCAGTAAGCCCCTCCCCTCAAATGCAGATGAGCCAATGACAGTTGAATATCAGCTGCACAAGGACTGGAACTCGGACAACTTTAGCTTTCAGTGTCATAGAGAAACACTGGAAGATGATGCTTATGGTCCAAAAAGAGTAAAATGATGTGTCTGGGGTACTTGCAACACTGATTCCAGGTATCCTCACCCACTTGAGAGGATAGGCAATAAAAATTGGAATGCATTTTATTATTCAACATCCATTTTATGGTTGCCATACTCTCATTAAGTTAATTTTCATCTGCTCAAGCAGAATGCTAATGTCATCTTGTGCTACAGGTCTCTGGCTAAAACTAGGTAACATTAAAGTTAGTGAGTCCATGCTAATGTAAAAACCTAAATTAGTTAGCCAACTGTCCTCAGGTCATGTAAAGCCTAGGTCAAAAACACAAAGGTCTACATTTCAGTGCCTTTCCATATTAAACTGGTTAAATGTAAATTTAATTTTACACTGTGGTACGTGAACAGTTGATCTTGGATGTTGTCACCTGCCACCGTGATGACAGTGATATGAGGCTTCTCCAACTTGCATTGTGATCTGCAAACCCTTGCTTTCAAATTAATCATGTTATTTATTTTTAAATCTTTTATAGATCTGTCATGGTGTATGATGTTGGGAGAACACAGGAGAAACAGAGCTCAAAATAAACAGTCTTTAATCAACATAAAACAAGGAAAATCCAAAAACAGGGGCAGGTGAACACTCAAAATAGCAAAATAAACTAAAACCATACAAAAGGAAATGGAACAGAGCAGGAACTAATATACACAAGATGATTAGGAACAGGTGGAGGAGTAATCAATTAACCAAACAAGAACAGGAAGGAGACCAAATAAGGAAACAGGAACTAAGGCTGGGGGTAAAGCACAGAACACAAAGTCCAGAATCTTGACAATATCTCTCTATGGCAGGGATGGCGAACGTCGGTCCTGGAGAGCCGCAGCCCTCTCTGAGTTTTGCTTCAACCCTAATCAAATGCACCTGAATAAGCTAATCAAGGTCTGAAGGGTTACTAGAAAGCTACAGGCAGGTGAGTTTCAATTAGGGTTGTAGCTGAACTCTGCAGGGCCGCGACTCTCAGGGACCGGATTTCGCCACCCCTGCTCTATGGCATATTCAAGTCCCACTTGAATGCTCTTTAAAGAAAAGTGATCTTGAATGCTCTTTAAAGAAAAGTGATCTTGAATGCTCTTTAAAGAAAAGTGATCTTTCTGTGTACAAAATTTATGAAAAACATCTTGGGACAAAGTTTTCACACTGACAGCTTTCAAAACAGTGGCAACTCCGATTGTTTGTCCGAGTGTGCGACAGTAACTAAGGGGGTGGTTGTGAGTTTTTTCACACTTCTGACATCTGCACACTTTTGACTTTTTTCTCAGAATCGCATTATATAAAGTCAGAATGGTGCGCTATAAACTCTTTATATAACTTTATATAAAAACTCTTTATATATATATATATATATATATATATATATATATATATATATATTATTATTTTTTTTTTTTTTTTTTGTTTTTTTTTTGTTTTGTTTTGCAAACATGTTTGCATATCACAGTTCAGACTTTTTTTTTCTCAGCATTGTGAGACAAACTTAAAATTCTAAAGAAGAAAAAAAAAGTGACAATTGTGATTTTATATTCAATTCTGGCTTTCTTTCTCCAAATTGCACATTTAAATCTTGGAATTCTGAGGTTTTTATATCATACAATTCTGATAAAAAAAAAATTAAAAAAAGTCAGAACTGTGAGTTTATATTTTGAAATTCTGACTTTAAAGTCCCTTCTTGTTGTACACGCTTATACTTGAAAAGAAGATGGAAACATAAGGCCATTATTTTGTTTATAATTTTGCACACAATTTTTATGTATGTATGTATTTATGCATTTATTTATTTATTAACATAAAAGCACAAGTGAAACACAAGAACAGGGTTGGCAGAGGGCATGCATCAATATTAATTACGCACCTCAGTCATGATCACAGAAGTCACTTCACCGTTAATTTTCCAGCACTGGGTATCAGTCATTTACCTCACAAAGGCTCTAAAGATCAATGATGGGTGTCCAGGAGAGAATGGTGACAGTGATGTGACATGCCCACAGTATTTTAACAGATACTCTTTTCCCTGCTGGAGGCTCTTGCCTAATAGAGGAACAAAAGCAGAAGATAAGAGTGCCACATAAATCATGTCGTCTCTCTCAAACCACTGCAGTGTCCTCAGGAACAGGGCTGAAACTGAAACAGATTACCACTATCAAAACCTGTGATGAAAACAATTAACACCTCAGGCTTCTGACAGACTCAGCTCTGTGATCGAGATGATGTTGGTGCAGTTAGGTAATGAATTTACCTCATTGCCGTCAAAGCTCTCGATTTCTCACTTAGCTGTTGTATCAAGTATTGCCTGCTGGCAATTTCAAACTGTGTTGCTAAATAGTTTCTTGATTGGCTCGCTGGTTTGCTAAAGAATAAGGAACCGGTTTGCAAAAGTCAATTATACAATTATTTTGCACCAGTGTCCGTTGATTTACTGAACAAAATAAATAAATAAATAAATTCTATTTACAAACGGCTTTGACAGACTACTGGCTGGAAGCACACTGTATTAAATAACCACACAAATGTAATTAACTTCTGTGCAGCTCAATTTGCCTGTTTGTGAATGTCGTAGAACTCAGACTGTTCGCTCCGCACGGCTGTTCATAGATAGAAAACATACAACACCCTCTCTGTCACTTTCTCTCTCCATTTGCACCAAGTCTGTTGAACTGTCATTGAACTGGGAGTCCATCTATTTGCTCACTGCAGAAGCAATTTTGCTCCATGCACTTTCATGCCAAGAACACATACTCTGTGACACCTAATAGGCTTCTCCTGAGGTTTGAAACAGCAGAGAGAGACACACTTCAAAGATAACCTGAATCTCAGCTAGCTAGCTGTAAATAAATGTTGTTCGGACAATTGGTTCCAAATCAGAAGTCAAACCTGGCTTCAGCTGCAGCCTAAATTTACTGGTATTAAAGAATAATTAGAATTCTTTATGTTTTTGCTGAATTTGATCACTTTTGCTTTAGCAAAAAGCATTTTTTTTGTGTGTGTGTTTAGCAAAAATATACTTAAAAATGCTGTCATAAATTCTGTACTATTTGTTCATAGTAATCAATTTTACTCTATTTTCACATTATTAAATAATATGGTATCTACCAAGTTATATTATATTACTTTATATTATATTATTAAATCACAGTGGCTCAGTAGGTAGAATTGTAGAGTAAGTAAGTAAATAAATAAATAAAGTCACATTTTGTTATTGTAATCAATTTAACTCCAGTGTAATTTTAATAAAACAACACCTACCTTTATTCAAGTGAAATAAACATATTTCTTGACAAGAAAATAGATTAAAATAAAATAATATGTATTATTATATTATATTATATTATATTATATTATATTATATTACATTACATTATAAATATAATCATATAGTCATATTTGTTGTAGTTTTTTTTTTTTTTTTTTTTTTTTTCACTGTTGTTTCACTGTTGTTAGCTCAACAGGATAAGTGGACCAAATTAGCTATTTCATGTACACAAATGACATACACTGTGGCATTATCTCCAATAATGCTTTGAACCACAGGGTTTCTTCATTGTGAGCCAAAGCACACTCAAGTAACTTTGTGACACTTGAGCTTTGTATAAGGCGTTTCATTTCACAGCAGGACACTCTGTGTTTATTCCTAACATCGCTACGGTCGACACATTGCCTGTAATCACAGGGTGGACAAAGTGCACTGTTGTGTGGTTAAAGTCTGTGGTGCACTTTTGGTAATTTTTGGTTTCTTTCTCTCTCCTCACTCTTAGAAAGCTTTTACTTGGAGAAGTCTGTGAAGTTGAAGGACTAATATGGGCTGAAGAGAATGGCCGGGGTACAACGGGCGTGTGGCGTATCTGTAAATCTTTAATTTAAGGCTGAAGCTTCAAAGGACTCACTGTGAGGAATGTGTGCGCTGTAAAGTGACTAACTGGGTGGCCAGCGGCACATAGCTTGTCCTGTCTGCTGTGTATGTGAAAATGGCAGGATTGATGGCCTGTTAGTAGGTCTGAATGATACAGTCTGTGTACAGATGCTCTCTGAATGATACAGTCTGAATTATATGATCACTTTAGGTGAGAAAGAGAGGATGAGGTGATTGAAAGATTAGCTCTTTGGCCATCCACACACTGTATGAGAACTTTTGGTTGTATTTTGGTTAGTAATTTTGACTTTCATAGTGCCCAGTCTCTCTTGTAAAGGGATATATAGAGCAACTCATGAAAATAAATGAACTTAATTGTACTAAATGTGCACTTGTATTGTACTTTAAAAATGTATTTGTATTTATTTATTTATTTATTTAAAATACATTATTTTAATTATAATTATTTTAATATTAATTAAATATTCATTAAAACAACACACTTTGTAATTATTTAAAATTAAAAGTTTTCATTTAAGGCACATTTTAAATCATTATGTTTTATATTTTATCAGCTAACATACTATATACTAAGTAAAATATGTTTAATTGTAATTTAATTTGTAACTGTAGTATGTTATGTGATATTACACTTTTATTGGTCACACTTTATTTTAAGGTAATAGTTAGTTAGGTACTTGTATGTGGTTGGAATAAAAGATCTTAAATATTCTCATGCAAAATAATGCATTAATATGTGCTTTATAAGTACTAATAAACAGACAATATGTTAGTAATAGTAAGCAACTAGTTAATAATGAGAATCGGTCTTTAAAATAAAATGTTATTATATTTTAAATGTTCTAACCTCTTAGTTACAAATGTGCAATTGCAAATATATTTAAATATATGACACACAACTTTCAATAAAAATTACATTAAAGTACATTTCAGTTTACCATTTAACAGTACTTTAACCATATTTCAAAGACAATAGAAGTAATTTTGAAATTACATATACAGATGCACTTAATTTCTACTGAAGTGAGTCAAAACATTCAAATAAGTTATAGAACACATTCAAATAGAAATATAAACTATAGTGCAGTTTCATTTAATTCTAAATAACATGCAGTTAAGTCTCCAAAAACATTGCATCCACACTTAAGTATAATCTTTTAAAGTACACTGTAAAAATGCAAATGCATATTTTCCAGTTTACAAAACATTTGGAGTCTCAGATACTAAAAAATATTCAGACCAACAAAATTACCCCAAATGTTGTCCCAACTAGTCCAACGCAGCTGTCTGAACAAAGAATGTTATGTTGTTGAAATGTTAAGGCTTTGTGAGTTCCCAGCATGCTTTGCAGCATGAATAGTTATTGTTATAGGGTTATTGCTGACTTAATTTCAACTTTTTGTTGTTGTTTTGTCATTATTGTTAAGTATTTGTTGCAAAGTGATGTAAAGAGCTCATCTTTTTAACACTTGTTGATTGCAACCGTTCTTCAGGTTTGTGTCTCGTTTTTGAGTTCTAGAGTATGTTCAACCACTTATGTCTGTTTGCTGGATATCTTAGCCCTGTAAGATGTTTTACAAACAAAGACAATGTGGTCTACATATTAGACTAAGTTGTCCATTAAGGTTTCTATAACAATTCACTGCTTGTCATTTGTAAATAAACAAAAAATACATAAAAAATAAATTACCTCAATGACAGTAATTGTCTTTATCTATTACCAAAATAGATAATCAACATTGCATGAACAAACAAATTTATGTTAGCTAAACAAAGTATCTTTACTGAGAAAAAAAAAAAAAAAAAAAAAAAAAAAAGCTGTTGTTGAGAGAACTCAAAAGTCTTACTGCATCAAGTTACTGCAACTTATTATTATTTTTTTTAAGTTTACTCAACTATTTCTTTTTACAGTGTATATTATTTCCATAAGTACTCTTTTTTTTTTTTTTTTTTTTGCTACTAAAGTTTACTTTTTTTTTTTTTTCCCACAAGGCGACTTTAGCTTTTCCTGTTTTGTTATTTAAAATGAGCATAGCTTTATTCATTCAGAGCTTCAAATCAGTTCAGATGACTAATAATCTATTTATAAAAAAATCTAAATGCCAGCAGATAATGAAAGTACAGATGTGGATTTCTGGATTTGCAAGCTGGTGGGAGTTTTTATTAAAAAATAAATAAACAAATAAAGCAAAAAAAAAATGAGGACATTTCTTATTTTCACATTTGCTGATTTCTCTTCACTAATGTTGTTAAAGAGCAGGCTTATGGTGTGAGTTATCCCTGTCAACATCCACATCAACAGCTGTGATTAGTGTTAACACAACACGGGTCTCCCGGAACGTTTTGAGCATTAACACAACAGCCTTCTTTAATCTGAACATTACATGAATGTTGTGTTCTGCTCCTCTGCTGCCGTACGTACTCATCAGATTATCAGTGTATTCATCTTTGAAAGCGCTCGCTTTAATGGACCAGCAAGGTCAGAGGGAGGTAACAGATTTTGGAGCAATAAATCTAAAGACTGTAGGCAGTTTGCGAACAGTATTAACATAAGCTCTCAGTGATGACTGGGACAAAATATGATAATATATCCAGTATTTATGTAGAATTTGCCATTATATGTAAATGCTCACACACATGCTCCTACACAATGGTGTAGAATTTAATCTGAAATCATTTTCACTCAGAAATTGCTAGTAAATGTCAATTTATGTCATGCAAATGTCACACACAAAGAAACAGCAAGTAGAAAAAGTAAAATACTATTTTCTTGTGAAACATACTCCAATAACCTTTGTTTATTTTATGCATGTATATGTGTTAGCAGTTAAATGGTTAAATTGGTTGGAACCTGGGTAATAATTATACAGATGATGATGGTGATTTGAATTTCTCTGTTATGATTAGTATCATGATGTTATTAAACAACATTATACTGACTTTTAATTACATATTTTGCCAAAATGTGGTTTTATAAAATATATAGTGCTATTTGAAGCCATGTTGAGTGTGGTTGAATACTGAGCTTAAAAAAATGTTTATGCATGATTATGTGTTCACTTTTTAGCACACATGGAAAGGGATGAGCTTTATCCCAGCTGATTCCCTAATGGTTCATCTGTCTACATCCATTCAAGTTCAGTAATGCACCATATGTGATGATTTAAGGCTGTTTCTTGAGCTAAAACTGCCAGACTTCTGAAGATTTCTGTTTACCCTCTGGTTGTGTTCGGGTCAAATTGACCTAGAAAAGATTTTCTTTTCTCGAAAATACTAGTTAATGTTATCATTGGACTCAAACGTACAGGGTATAAGTAGTTCTCAGATTTTTTTTTTTTTGTCGAATTTTCGTAATTTTTATTTCACCTAGTCACACTTGTGGTGTTCCCACCACATAAAATGACCGGGCTCCAAACAACTACTTATAAATCTCTTATTATGCTATATTATCACTAAAGACTGGATTCATTCTTTTTGTCAACTTGTTTTTTTTCATTTAGGACTGGTTTTGTGTTTTTATTTGCATCTGATTAATTGTAGGCCTCATTTTTCTGAGAGAAGGTACCTTGTTTTTTGAGTGAAAAAATCATTTTTTAATGAATAATTTTCACAACATGAGATAAAAAAAAATGAAAATTTGCACTGTGTATCACACTAGTGTGCTTTAATGTTTAATAAGGAAGTTTGCTTTTAAATGCTTTTATTTTGTACAAAATTGCAAAATTGCCCAGTCTAAAATGACCGGACTCTAAAACAACTGCTTATAAATCTGTCATTATGATATATTATCACCAAATATTGGATTCAATCTTTTTGTCAACTTGTTTTCTTTCATTTAGGACTCGTTTTGTGTTTCTATTTGCATCTAATTAATCATAGGCCTCATTTATCTAAAAGGAGGCAAAACTGTACAAAATTGCACAAAGTCACACTTGTGGTGTTCCCGGTCAAAAATGACCGGACTCCAAACGAGGTACCTACTCTCAGATAAATGAGGCCTACGATTAATCGAAAATGGATGGATGAATGTAGTTTAAAAAGAAAGTAAATGAATCATAAATGTTCCAAGGTAGTTTTTTTTATTTTTTTATTTTCATTTTCTGTTTAGCTCTCTCTTCCAACCATATTCAATATACTCTCCATTCCATTGTGAAGAACTGTGTCCATTGTGAGGGTAAGGTCAGTGTTTGATCTGATCAAGTGAGCTGTGGGATGTATGGAAGGATTATTGGGATTTGGGATTGTTGCTTTCACATTCACCAGTCACATTTACCGTAGCAAGATTTTGTCAGCAAAATCCAGTCATTCCATTATAAATCTGTGCAATTTGGAGTTTCGCATGACTGTTTGTAATAATGTGGTCAGACTCTGAAGTGTTGCACATACACATACAGTTTGGCTTGCGCACTTCACTTTAAGTCATGAAATATACGTCGGGATATCATAAAGCCTTGCTTGATCTTCCTTGATTTCACAATATTAAATTAATGATTGTACACTGAGTTTGGTATTTTTAGAAGACATGTCTGTGCTGAATTTTACATTAATAATCACAACTTGTGCAATCTCGTGCTATGGGCACAGTCATTGAAAAAAGCAGCAGTGGAAGTTTTTTTTTTTTTTACACTACTATTTAAAACTTCCACTTTTCGAACACAGAACAGTGATAAAGGCCCATTGTAGTAATGCTGTCTCTGGTCGCTAGTCTGTGTGTGTAGACGGCGATTTGCAAGGAGGGTGGGACGTTCGCTTTCAGTGCTATCAGACTAAAGTTAGCATTTTCCAAGATCTCCTATTGCACCTTTCAAATAAGAAATAAATTCACACTGTGTGATATACTGTCACAATTAAGATAAATTCATTTGTAAATATGAAAAATAAAGTCACAGTTACAAGAAACATTTACAACTACCTGTTGAAACCTTCTTGTCATTCTAGGCTGCAGTATTCCTCCCCAGTTTTAAAACAGCGTAATGGTGATAGAGCACACTGCTGATACATAAATTATGAAATATAAGTAGCAGATAATGAATGGTAACAGAACAGTTATGAATGTTAACAGAATGTTAACGATGCATCGTTTTGAAATAAAGCAATGAAAGTTCAGCCTAAGGGTAAAGTCAGGGTTGGATTTTAAATTGGTCATTCTGGGGTTTGACCATTCTAACCTTATAAAGACGTCTAAGCAAACAGGTTTCACACAAAATCACTGGCCTTGTACAAGGGCTCTGGCTTCTCAATCAGTCATTTCAGGGTTTTTCTGCATTTTCATTAATATTCATGTGTACAGCAGGATGTCAGAGTGTTTATGAGCTGCAGAGACAGATTGGGCTTTACAAGAACAAAGCCAAAATTAATTAATCGGAGGAACTCATTTTGAACTGAACATAATATAAACTCTGACCAAACATAAAACATGTGCCACATAGTATCCATGTGCTGTATTTTAATTTTAATTTTAATTAATAGTGTGTACAGGTAGTTTGACAGATAGCTTCAAGTTTTAAATCGGTCTACTGACATGTAGAGGGGTGGTCCTAGTATTCACAATGATTGCATGAATGGTGGGTCTCCAAAGATGTGTGTCCAAGGGCCGTGCAAAACCATTATCTCTGGGGTTTTGATGCACATCTTTGAAGCTTTACAAGTAAAGGCCATGATATACTTCAACAGAAATTGAGTAATGAATTGGCGTGATGTCATTTTGAACAAAACCAGGCCAATAGGAAGTTCATTCGGAGGCTGGAGTATGAAACAGCTTGCCAAAGTGAAATTTCTGGAAATGTTTGCTCTGTTTTGACCTTCAATCTACCACTGGTCTATGGCAAATATGTAATAGGGAGTGTGCTCTTTAACATAGAATTCTTCTGTGAATCATTTCTTCTGGGGAGTTTGCTAACAGTATATAGCTGCTCAGGTATTGCTAATTTCTTTATACTTCTAAACGAAGAACAAAAATAACCTTGCAGTGAGTACAATGGACCCTTAAGTGTCACCTTTTCATATTCAGTCAAGGGCTTGTGAACATTGTTTCAGTGCAATCACTTCTTGCTAAACTAAAAATGGCATTCATATGGAAATTAAACATGCATTTTTTTGGCACTTACAAAACCATCTTTGCCTAAAATTTAGATTTTTCAAAAACAGACACGACGGATGCATTTTCAGAATTTCTACCTACCTACAAGTCATCATGTTGGAGTGTCATAGTTGTTGTTGTAACCGGATTGGTTGGCCTCAATGAACAGAGCAACTTCAAGGGACAGTTCACCCACAAATGACAATTCTGTCATTAATTACTCACCTCACGTCATTCCAAACCCGTAAGGTTCAACCGTAATTTTATGAAGCTACTAACAACCTAAATAACCTGACTCAAAGGTATTCTCCTTAATGTAATCTTCCTTCAAAAACTGTTCACAGAAATGTTGTGGTCTCTTTTGTCCTTTACTTTTAATAAATTTGTGTTCATTGTTTGTGCAAATAGTTCACACTGAACAAATTATGCTTTTAATGTGACTCAAACTTTACATTCTATTTTAAGTACATTAAAATAGAAACAATGCAAAGTCCAAAACAAAGAACATAGAAAGTATGTGCTGTACTACATAAAATGACATGGAAAAAATAAATATCAGGGGAAAAAAAAAAGATTAATTAGTTCCTATAACTTGTTAATCAATTCCTTCAACTTGTTGATTTGTTCCTACAAATTAAAGAATAAATTAGTACAATGACCGTGATTTAACTGAAATGAGAGAACAAATTAATAATGGGAACAAATTCTTAAAAATTCTTGTCCGCATGTCCAGGGCTCCAAACAAATAAACTTGACTGCTGTAATGCCAAGCCAGCAGAGGGAGCCATCACCCGAATACTGACTGCGCGCTCCCTCTGCTGCTTCTACTGCTACTTCCTGTTTGGCAGTATTTAAGGACTCACCATGTGCTTACACATTGCGAAGTATTTCCAGTTTACCTGCCTTACCAAGCGTTTTCTGATTACTCTGATTTGTTTGCACGTGTATGATTCTGCCTCGTTTTCTGACTACCGATTTCTTGGATTACCCTTTCTGGATTGTTGAACTGTGTGGACTGATATCAAGGTTTGACCTTATTGCCTGGCTTTCTCACTACGATTTACGGATTACCCTTGGACTGTCGAAAGAGTGGACTGCTTTCTGGTTAACGACCCATTGCCTGGTTTTACGTATATGTTTGCTGCTTTGTACAATAAACCTCTGCATATGGATTCTAACGCCGCCTCAGCGCCTTCGTTACAGAATACTTCGCCTCCCTTGAATCCAGCGGAGGTCTCCAACTTGCAAGCAGCATTTGCTTATCAGAGCGAACTCCTAAAGAATTATCAAGAACAGCTTACGAAGCTGCAGTCTGTCAACGAACATCTGACACACTACGTGCGAGCCCTCCCTCCACCAATGCCTTCTACGGTAAGCTTTGCTCTCCCTACCAAATTCGATGGCACAGCTGAGCAATGCAAAGGGTTTATTCGACAAGTGAAACTGTATTTTGATTATCAACTTGAACGATTTGAATCTGAAGAGAAAAGATGTGCGTTTCTCATGACGCTGCTCACAGGGAGGGCTCTCGATTGGGCTTCAGCGGTATGGGATGCCGACTCACAGTTTAAGCGATCTGTTGACTATTTCTTGCAACAAATTCAGGAAGTATTCGAATATCCCGCAGGGGGCAGGGATATTTCGAATCAAATCATTCATGCTCGTCAAGGCAACCGCACCGCAGCTGATTACGCCATTGAGTTTCGTACTCTAGCAGCTCAGAGCGGATGGAATGATGTTTCTCTCAAAGCCGTCTTCTACAACAGTTTGAACAGTGATTTACAAACTGAGCTCGCCTGCCGACGAGAGAATTCATCATTTTCAGAACTGGTTAACCTCGCCATTAAACCTGATAATCTCATGAGGCAGACACCCAAACAACGCTCAGCCAAGAGTTATCATCGCAACTCCCCGAGCTCCAGCTCAGTAACAGAACAAGTACCGATCGAACCCATGCAAATAAACGCTTCACGATTATCTGAGGAGGAACGTACTCGACGCGTTCAAAATCACCTGTGCTTTTACTGCGGTGAACCAGGCCACCGTAGCACTGGATGTCCACTCAAATCCAAGACCTCCTCAAAGGTAAATATCCAAAACCTCTCCATATTACAATACAAATCTTTGACACTGCCGGTTACCATAAGAACTGATACCCTCTCTCTCGATCTGACAGCGATGATTGACTCTGGGGCTGCGTTGAACATCATCAATAAGGACATCGTAGAAAAATTCAACATTCCAACTCAACCATGCATCCCGCCCATTCGAATCAAAGCCATCAATGATACTCTCATCGACCACGGCATCCACCATCAAACCAAGACAGTGAAACTGCAGGTTGGATTACTTCATCAGGAGAACATTACCCTGTATGTGGTTGATTCACCCAAGTACGAGATTATCCTCGGATTCCCCTGGCTCTCCATCCATGATCCTGCCATCTCGTGGAATCAAGGGGAATTAACTCACTGGTCACATTTCTGTTTAAGGAACTGTCTTCCTGCTCAACCACAACCCTGTCTCACCACAAGCATTGAAAGTCCAGACACGAAGGTAAAAATCTCCATTCCTGAGCAGTATCAAGATCTATCAGAAGTTTTCAGCAAAACCAAGGCTACCTTACTCCCTCCACACCGGCCATGGGACTGTGCCATTGACCTGCTGCCGAACGCCATGCCACCTAAGAGTAAGGTGTACCCGTTGTCTAGAATGGAGGACCAGGCTATGGAGGAGTACATTGAGGAAGCACTAGAATCAGGTTTCATCCGTGCATCAACATCCCCCGCAGCAGCAGGCTTCTTCTTCGTAGCCAAGAAGGATGGAGGTCTGAGGCCGTGCATCGATTACCGTGGACTCAACAACGTCACAATAAAGTTCCGTTACCCATTGCCTCTTGTACCCCCGGCTCTAGAACAACTGCGGGAAGCCACCATTTACACCAAACTCGACTTACGAAGTGCATATAACCTCATCAGGATCAAGGAAGGAGATGAATGGAAGACTGCATTTCTCACCACTAGGGGGCACTACGAATATCAGGTGATGCCGTATGGGTTAGCCAACGCCCCAGCTGTATTTCAGTCATTCATAAATGAAATTCTGAAGGACTTCATGAACAAGTTTGTAATCGCCTACATTGACGATATCCTGATTTACTCCAAGTCAGAGACAGAACACATCACTCACGTGCATGCAGTCTTATCCCGTCTACTGGATAACCAATTGTATGTCAAGGCAGAGAAATGTGAATTCCACGTCCACCAGACATCCTTCCTGGGCTATGAGGTCAGTCACCAGGGGGTCAAGATGGATCCCACGAAGATTCAGGCAGTCACAGGTTGGCCTCAACCCTCAACCATTAAGGAGCTTCAGAGATTTCTGGGCTTCGCAAATTTCTACCGACGATTCATACGTAATTATAGCACCATAGCTGCTCCTCTTACCTCACTGTTAAAGAACAAACCCAAGAAACTCTGTTGGACAGAGGAGGCAGATCGAGCGTTTTCCGCACTCAAGACAAGTTTCACGTCAGCCCCTATTCTGAAGCACCCCAATCCCGAATTACCGTTTGTCGTGGAGGTGGATGCATCGGACTGTGGAATTGGAGCCATTCTCTCTCAACGTCATGGTCAACCAGGCAAACTCCATCCTTGCGCCTTCTACTCCAGAAAACTCACCAGTGCCGAACGAAATTACGACGTTGGAAACAAGGAGCTGTTGTCCATGAAAGCAGCTATCGAAGAGTGGTGACACTGGCTGGAGGGCGCTCGTCATCCCTTCCAAGTAATCACAGACCACAAGAACCTCGAGTATATCAAAGGTGCAAAGAGACTAAATCCACGCCAGGCTCGATGGGCTCTCTTTTTCACCCGGTTTAACTTCACAGTCACTGACCGTCCAGCACCACGACCACGGGGACGTCCTCGTCGAGCTCCAGGAGTCGCTCCTAGAGGGAGGGGTTCTGTAATGCCAAGCCAGCAGAGGGAGCCATCACCCGAATACTGACTGCGCGCTCCCTCTGCTGCTTCTACTGCTACTTCCTGTTTGGCAGTATTTAAGGACTCACCATGTGCTCACACATTGCGAAGTATTGCCAGTTTACCTGCCTTACCAAGCGTTTTCTGATTACTCTGATTTGTTTGCACGTGTATGATTCTGCCTCGTTTTCTGACTACCGATTTCTTGGATTACCCTTTCTGGATTGTTGAACTGTGTGGACTGATATCAAGGTTTGACCTTATTGCCTGGCTTTCTCACTACGATTTACGGATTACCCTTGGACTGTCGAAAGAGTGGACTGCTTTCTGGTTAACGACCCATTGCCTGGTTTTACGTGTATGTTTGCTGCTTTGTACAATAAACCTCTGCATATGGATTCTAACGCCGCCTCAGCGCCTTCGTTACAACTGCGAACGGCCAGACAACCAATCCTGTCACAAGTTATAGTGCTGCAAGTTGGCAGAAACGTTGCTACAATTTTTTTTTTTTTTCTTTTAAATGTTTACATTTGTCTTTTTTGTTATATAACTGGTGATTAGTGAATTTAGTCAATTTACTAAATGATGTGAACTTGACTGACTGCTTTATTCTCTTTTCAAAATACGTCTGGACATTCATGAATGTCCAGACTGAGGCTTCAAATGTACATGAATTACCATTTATACAATTTTCAGTTGCATTAACCTGGAACTTTTTGTGCGGAGGGGCCTGAGGGCCCTAAATTTCAGTTCACCCTTTACTCTCTGAGAGCCCTCATATTGAAGTGTTTGAAGAAAACGCTTCAGGGCCAGAGTGCCCTAGGTTTAGCATGTGCTGGAAGGACTTTACGGTTTATGCACGACACGCCTGAAGGGCCATGGAGCTCAGCTTTCTTTGACAATTTCAGGCTATGGAGGGCACTGGCAATTTAAGGCTCAGGGCACAATGACCCAGTGCACAATAAAGAAAAGCAAAGAAATTAGTTTGCTTTACTCGGATCTGTCTGTTCACATGACCATTTATAATTTCAGTCATTAGTGTAAACAGTCCATCATGCTGACAGGACCAGCATGAGCACATTTACCAATACAATAAAGTTTCATTAGCAGCATGTGTGCTTAACAACAAAATAATATAAATGGCATATGTGTGAGATGTCAAAATCTGAAACTAATTTGCTAACATTACCCAATATCATTTAAATTTGCTGCACATGTGTTTTGATATTGGTTTTATATTCAGACCTGCGTATACAGGTGACTTAATGTTTTACATCTACTATTCATGCATGTTAAGAGGCTCAATTTTAGTGTGTATCAGATATGAAAGTGACCCACATATTTATATATTTATTCATTCATTCAAATAAAACAAGTTCTGGTTAGAAATTAATAGACCGTTTGTGGATTTCCAGTGGTTTTAATATATTAGGACAATCTCCAAATTTGACAAATTATGATAGATAAAACAAAGATTATTATAATACATTTTACAACAAAATACTATTTCAGTCAAAATTTCAAGTTTAATTGTTTAATGTCTTGTTTAAATGTGTTAAATGCCTTTGTCATTATTTGTTTAACTTTGTGAAAACTGTTCCTAAGTAAATCCCACACTGTATTTTTCAGTGTATTAATGTCATAAACAGTGTAAAACAGTGTTAAGGTAAAAAAAGAAGTGCCAGATAGAACACTGCCAAATACAAGAGCACCATCACTGCCTATTGGCCTTTGTTGAAAGTATATGCAAATACAAAATTATGCAGTACTTGCCTAATTTTTGCATTTATTTTGAATGTAGTTACTTGTCAAATATTATTACAATTTTAACTGAGTGCTCAAAGCTTCTGTCAGTGAGTCTATATTAGCTGACAAAGCAGGGCTGATGTGCTGTCTGTTCTCTCACCTGTAATCACATGAGACTGTCGAAGCGTTGACCTGACAGTCGCGTGAATTTCCCCCCTACAGAGTCCCAACAGTGGGGAGCTGCATGAGCTGCAGCACTGATAAACACCCAGTGAAGTGATATCACGGACAGGGAGGCAAATGCGTCCCAGATGGCAGGTGGCTGAGCGGGCAGATGGCGCTGACTTTGCCTTACAGCCATGGCTAAATAGTCAGACCAACTCGGAATATGTTTTTTGTGTACTTGTACACACATTCAAGTTTAATTAATAAGCACTTAACATGTTTCCTTAACACTGTTGTCTTAATATTGGTAAGCTTCCAGAGAGAATTGTACAATGGACAGCATGTGTTTACATCTTCAATGTGACGTCTCACTTCAGGAGCCTACTTTTCCTTTTAAATAATAATAATAAAAAAAAAAAATGAAATAAAAATTTAGTACGTGTAAGAGCCTACTGACATCAAACTAGTTATTGTTGAAGAAAATTACAGTGATCAGATACACAACTGAACAAGTCATCTAAACGCATGTCTTGCCTGCTGTTTGTTAAATCAAACATAATGTGCATGTGCTCCACAGAGGGAAGGAATAAAAAAAATACATAAGTCTTCAAAATGTTGACATCAACAATTGGTGCATAATGTTAGATTTGATTGCTCTGACAGTAGAAAAACAAAGCGAATCCTTAAAAGAAAAGAAAAAAGATTTTTTTAAAGACTGACTGTAATAACAGAGGATCCATCCGAAGAGTTATAATCTTAAGAAATATGAGGGGGGAAAGTTTGTTCTCATTTTTCCTTGGAAGGCAATTTCGTTGCAATAACAAAAGGCTTATGGTGAGCTATAAAAATAAAGAAAACCATTGAGGGTGGAGCATACAGATAAAGACAGTTTTGCAAGTAAATCATATGTTGATTAATTAGCCATACTGAGTTCATTCAGTGATTCATCAGACTGATTCAAACTGGCAACCTGTGAGATTGTGTCCTCTTAAATTAATAATTTAAGATGTTCATAGGACTTAACTGTATGTGCACTTTGTGAATGCAAGTTGTGTTCACCAATCTTTTTACACACACACACACACACACATATATATATATAATATTCTACGAGCAGTTTTAAAACTATGCACTATGCATTTGTGCATTTTTCCTAACCACAGTCTTGTCACACAAGCCTCCAGTCTTTCAGTATTTAACTTTATTTTAAGTAATTTTTTTTTTTTTTTTTTTTTGTTGCACAAACTCTTTGCAAAGGACAAACTACATTATGGAACATATTCATACATAAGTTTTATTTATTGATGATCTTGCAGCTTAAGGTAGAAATCACATCACGAAAAAGTAAAAACATCACGAGAGAGAGAGAGAGAGAGAGAAATGTAGGGAAATAGGCTCATTCTGTTCTACTGATTTCAAATGTCACAAAATTGAATGCATAACATTCCACATGTAAGCATGTCATTGGTCTTTCTGTGAAGCAATAATGACAAAATATGTTTTTACCACCAGCACCAGAATAAGCTACTATTGACAGTTTGTCCAGAGAATTGACCGTTTTGTGAACCCATTATGATGTGATGCCGATGCAAAGACACTGTTGTTGAAGGAAGGTATGTGTTGTTACTCACATGCTAAAAGGATGTTTTCATGGTCTTAAAAGCCTTAAAAAAAATAGCCTTTTAAATTTTTGGGGGGTGAAAACAAGGTGAACGCACTAACGTAATTGTCTACTCTGGGCCAATCATAACATTCTGATGCAGATGACGCAACAACATAAAAAAGATCAACTGAATTAATTAAACTGAAACTTTTTAATTAAACTAAATATAAGAATGTGCAGGGTTAAGATGGGCTGTTGTTGACCACAGTAACAGCAATAAGCTTAAGGAATTCCTGTTTTGTATACCAGCAAATCTGTCTGTGTCATTGCTTAAGCATTCACAAGAGAAACAAGCATGGCTTGCAGTTAAAAAACTGTACAGGCCCGGTTCTATGGGGGTGCTAGAGGGTGCTAAGCACCCTCATATGAAATCAATAGCACCCCATTAAAGTTTTAATAATGTCAATTCATTGCAGATTTAGCAAACTATCCAGTCCGTGTTAGGGTTTGCGCTCTCGAGAACAGTTTCTGTTTTAACGTGTTTTTGCTGCGTTGAGCAATGTAGCAATCACAGACATATCTGTTGATTTCTTGAATTAAAAGCGTTTGAGGTAGAATCCACTCAGCGCTCAAATTGCCTGATTTTTGTAGAAGTATAACGTTATTATGTTCAGCACGAATCATCTCATTATAACAAAGCAGACATAATGTAAATGAGATTCGAACTTCATTGATTATAATGTATCTTTGTGAGATCGCAATGTATAACACAAGTGACAGCTTTTTAGTGATTATAAACAGATGCTGTTTTATATATAAGGTTAGAGCACCCTCACTAATTTAGGAAGCACCGTCAGTGATTTGATTCTGGCCTGAAACTGTGTAAAATAATAAAATAATGTGTTAAAATAATGTGTGCTCTTTCATTTTGTGGACAAAATCCCATGAACTTCATCCCAATTGGGAGCTGTATATATATATGCCCTCATCTGTTTTCAGTGCAGCTAACCTCGCGTCACTTCATGTCATCTTTCATTAACCTATGACAGCTGAGTTACTGCAAAAGACGGTTATTGTGATACTGTAAAGCGATGAAAATATGGCACCATGTGTTTTTATAAAAAAAAAAAAAAAAAAAAAAATATATATATATATATATATATATATATATATATATATATAGGTTTAATGTTATATTATCAGCTTGTAAAAGAGGTTAATTTGACTACAAACACCAGAGACCGGAAATTTAAAGCATCGTTCCAGGCGGGGACACTTTAAAAGGAGGATAGTTTCAGTAGTGCAGTTTGAAGTCATCTAATACAATGTCTCTGGGCCAAAAGCAGCTGCATGAATGTGACCGTTTGACACAAATATGAAAACTCTGACCACGTTAACTGCTTCATGTTTACAAACACAACATCTGAAGCCGTAGCCATTTAGAGGTCATTTAGAGGTCATTGCCAGGTTTTCACAACAAAACCTGTCCAACTGCTACTCAAAACTAGTCCAAAACTAGCCCAATTGCATTTCGAGGGGGTCCCCCATTAAAAATTGTGTTTCAGGGGACGAAATACGCGTTTTTTGTTGGGGTGTTCCCCTTGTAAATTCATATTTCAGGGGCTAAATATGATGTTATTAAAACAACCCACGGCAACAGCATTAAAGTAGCCCAAAAAAAAAAAAAAAAAAAAACGGACTTGGCAAGACTGGTAATGCTGTCCAATCACTAGCCAGTTTGGCGGGCTACTTTTCTCATATAGTCACTTATTAATTTCTTGGGGAAGTTCATGCAAGCCAAATCTGTGCAGGTTTAGCGCACACGTGTATATCGCGCAGGTTTAGCTCTATGATATTGAATTATGATATATTAAATACAGCCTAATTGCACAGCATCTGAAGAGTGACTTTTTTTTTTTTTTTTTTACCAGAAAATCAGCATGGTTACAAATGTGATGTTACAAATGTGATTTTATACAACAGTTCAATAAACAATAAGTTAATATTAAGAGACCTACATTTTAGACATCATATTTCCTGTTTTTGCTTTTTTCACCAAACAACAATCATTCCAAACACAGCCACAGCACTTTTTTGTGTCTCTGAGCAACATGACTGTGTTTCGTTCCTGAATCAATCAACCGTTCAAGTGATTTGGTTCAATCGCAATGACTCACTTATTAAAAGTGACTTGCTGACACCTACTGGCGGTTTTCATTTCATATTTAAAGTACCTTTTCATTTTTTAAAATAATTTCAAATATTGGTTTATTGGACACCGTTGGTTTATTTATTTGTTTGTTTTGTTTTTGTTTGTTTTGTTGTTGTTGTTGTTGTTGTTGTTGTTTTTTGGCTAGTAGGATTTATGAATGGCCGGTAACTTAAAAATTTAGTAGCCAAATTGGCTGGTGAGTGAAAATGTTAATTTCAATCCCTGGATGTCACAGAATTTACTGGTATTTTGAAACTGATGTGTGAATGGTGCTTTACTGCTAAAAAGACAGAATGTCATTGCCTGTGTGAACAGTGCATTTTTGTATTTACTGGTAAAGTTGTATTTACGGTAATTTTACAGCACTTTACTGTGTGAAATGTAATGTAATACTGATGTTTTAGCACAGGTTTGCCAACTCTCATGTTCTCACGCTCTCATGCCACACATCCATTCTCTTACATGGTAAAAAATCCACCGCGGGGCAAAGAGTAAATTGATATCATGCCGATAGACAAAATGCAAGTTATTCAGACCAATTGTGAGAAAATACACGACTGATAGCATATAAAACATTACAGATGTACATATAAACAACTTTTTTTATATGTAGACGTTTAAGAATCGTTATTTATGGTAAAATCCGTTGATTTATGGTTAATCCGTTGATTCTATTATATTTATGATCAGTGCCATATGTTTAACGCATTTGGCTCATTTATCTAATCTGAAATATTTTATTCTTTTCTGTTTGACTTTTGGTGGCAGCTCATTTCAAATGATTACATAATGTAAACAAGATTTCACTTAACAACCTTTAAAGGAATAACATTTCCGTGAAAACAAGCGCTTAGAATAGACTGTGCCTTATACACTGACCATAAAATACATCAGAAACCCAACATAAAATGACCCACTTTGTATTATTTTAAAAGCAATGCGTTATTTGTACACTGTGACCCAAATCTTCAGAATGCATAGAATAAAACTGATTTTTTTGTAAGAAACACTTAAAATTTTAAAACCTGATTCAACAATCTTAATCTACATCCTTATCACACTGCAACTGAATTGCTGCCTCAAAAAGTGCTACAACAAAGGTTTTATATCAGCAATATCAAATCTCAATTGCTCCCGCATGCTTTGTCTTTATAGAATGGATTGGGATAATATGACTTTCTGCGTTAATAATGCAAATTCCTCACACAAAACTACTGAATACAATAGAAAGGACTGAGAATGCATCACGTCATCATTTGGAGTGCTTTGGTACTGCTTTTTGACATTTTAGCAATAAATTATTGTGATATAGCTGTAAATAATAATGTTTTGCGCCCATATTGTGAATTTCAGTATTTATCCAAATGTACAAAAAAAAAAAAAAAGTATGCATTTGTACCTGTACCTGTTACATTCTGATACCAACACATAAACAGTGAGGCAAGGCTGGTAAAAAAAAAAAAAAAAAAAAAAAAAAAAAAAATGGCCTTGTTAATCTGATTTTAAAATATTACTTAATTTATAGTGCATACAGCCTAACACTGTTTCTACAGTAAATATTCTTTTATAATAATGCAATGCTGTCTCATTTGAAATATGAGAGATACAAGAATGAATAC